>NC_134703.1:22242938-22542938 GCF_043290135.1 Rhipicephalus microplus
CTGTCCTCCATCTTTCAGCAGACCTGATGTTACCTGATCCTTACCAGCAGCTTTGCCTCTTTGCATGCTCTCCAAAGCTTTTCTGACTTCTTCTATCATTACTGGTGGGGTGTCATCTGGGCCACTGCTAGTTCTTATATTAAGGTCGTGGTTGTCCCGGCTACTGCACAGATCTCTGTAAAACTCCTCCGCTATTTTAACTATCCTATCCATATTGGTAGTTATTTTGCCTTCCTTGTCTCTTAGTGCATACATCTGATTTTTGCCTATTCCAAGTTTCCTCTTCACTGCTTTGATGCTTCCTCCATTCTTCAGAGCGTGTTCAATTCTCCCCATGTTATACCTTCTTAGATACCTTATGCTTATTAATCAACTTCGAAAGTTCTACCAACTCTATTTTGTCTGTTGTACTTGAGGCTTTCATGCTTTGACGCTTCTTAATGATTCTTCGTTTCCTGGGACAGCTTGCCAGTTTATTGTCCAACTACCGTACCTCCAACTTCCATTGCACACTCCGTAATGATACTCGTCAGATTATCATTCATTGTCTCAACGTTAAGGCTGGTTTCCTCAAGAGTTGAGTACCTGTTCTGAAGCGAGACTCTGAGTTCCTGTACTTTCCCTCTCAGTGCTAGCTCATTGATTGGCTTTTTGCGTATCAGTTTCTGTCGTTCTTTCTTCAAGTCGAGTTGAATTCGAGACTGTACCATTCTATGGCCACTGCATTGTACCTTGCCAAGCACTTCCACATCCTGCACGATGCGTGGGTGTGCACTCAGTATGAAGTCTATTTCGTTCTTATTTTCGCCATTAGAGCTCCTTCATGTCCACTTACAGTTCCCTCACTTTCGGTAGAAGGTATTCACGTATACATGTATGAGGTACAGAAAGTGCCCAGGCAGTGACAAGGTTAGCTTAGTTGGCGATGTGCTGCACACAACTAGGAATGATCGGCGTCACGCGGCAACAAATGCTGCGTATTGTTGGAGATTCAGCGATTGTTTATGTTCACGTACACATCGGCAAAAGCCGGACGGGTCATCTGCTCTTCTGCCTCAGTGTGTGTTCCTCGTCATTGTTTCTTAATGCTCTTTGCGAGAGAGCTGTAGTCTGTTTGTTTCGTGCTTTACTGGTATCAGCGTTGCTCATCGCGAGACATAATTTTATGTCTGTAGTGAAGCAGGGTTTGTGGCAAGTACTGAATGCATTCACAAGAGCTTGGACGTGCACCAAAATGCTTTATATATCTACTCGGAGGCATTGAGTGAGTGAAACAACTTTATTGACGATCCGGCATAAAGGGGGAAGGGGTAGGGGGATTAAAGCGAGACACTAGCGTGTTCGGACGTCCTGGAGCAGCAACCTACTCGCGTCAAACCCGTGGGGGCGCCGCTTTCGGCCGCTGGCGTTCCAGGAGGCATTAAAGTTTTTGTGCATGTAGCTGTGGTGATCTGACCACCTGAGCAGAGTGGGGATGCATGAAGCTGTTTTTTGTTTTTTGTAAAAGGGAGTGGCAGGGGGGGGGGCTATTTGATTTTTTTGGATGATTTCGTGGTCTCTAGCAAGCCCCTCGCCCCCCAAAAAAGAAAATTGGACGTTGGCCTTTTCGAATTTCGAACAGTTCAATAAGTAAAATTCTGGTGCGGATCAATTAGCAAACACTATTGGAGAAATATTCAGAAATTCAAATATATGTACACTTCTATTAAGAACGAGACTTTTACCTTGCTTTTGTCCTCTATTAACGAACCTGTGATGGTAAAATTAACAACATTAGAGCTCTCAGAGTACAATTTATAAATCTAAACTGATTAATTTTTTCACTTTAATGTTCTTTGAAAGATATAATGGAAATCAGTCTGCTTCACTGGCAGTTGATAGTCTTGCCACATATCTTTCTGCAGGTGCCTGAACAATGGTCAGCATAAGGCTGGGGATTGCCACGCCCAAATCATGCTGAATGCTGTGTCGGCCGTGATGAAGGGCCTGCTTAGACCAAGAGACATGTCTAGCCATGAAAAGGGTCCTGCTGAAACACTTTCTGGTGAGATTAGTTCTCATTTTATTTGCATTGTTTCGTAAGAACATTCATATTCCGTAAATTTGTGTCATATAACCCACCCCTCAATTGTACCATGACCCGCACCCCTAACTCTAACTGTACAAGAAGAAAGAAATGCATATGAGCCTTGCATATGACCCACACCCTCCTTTTTAAGCACATTTTCTTGTGTTTTGGTGCTGGTTAAATGAAAGAAAAAGTGGTATATGCATAAAAACTACAAAAGGTTTACACCACTCTAGCCTAAAATGCCAGGATGAGGGATGTTTTTATGTCATGGAGAAAAACACTCTGCGTGTGCATGTGTGTCAGTATGTCCATGGTGGCTCTCTTGTCTGCATGGTGCTGCTTTAGCATTGGAACTAGTAGTATGTTTTTTGTTAAGACCCTTCTTTGTTTGCAGTGTATGTTTTTGATGGGCTCTTATGTTTCTGTTTTGTAGCTGGGTTATACTTTGCCTAGACTTCACTCGTGCGAGCTTGCACGTGCGAGACATGTTTTCTTCTATTCCTTTAGCTTTTATGGGGAAGTTGTTTGGTGTGGTTCTCTGTGTGGTACTTGTTACATGCTGCAGCATCTTTTGGAAAGCATTTAGCGGATGATTGGGTAGCGTAACTTCCACGTATTTTACAGTGAGCTTTGCGGCATTTTCTACGGCATATTTATGTCACGACACAAAAGAAATAGTGAATTTCTGGTTAATAAGTGCACAATTGAATAATTAGATGCTTCTGGAAGCATTCTAATAGGGACGAATTTGGTCTGTGACGAATTTGGACGAATTGCTGCTGTGACGGAACATATTAAGGCTGTGACTTGCCTGTTATCTTAGCCAATGATCAAAAGCAGTGGGAAGTTCTCGAATATGTTGTTGATGTGTAGGGTAGTCTTTAGCTAAATGAATGTTAAACATTTGATGATTGTGCTTTCAGCAATATCTAATTTACAGTATTCTGTACTTTGTGCTAAGCTAGTGAATTCACTGGTTCTTATGCTATCTTCCACTTCACAGCAGCTTCCTGAAATACACTTGCAAGCTAGTGCCTTTCAGTGGGATCAAGTACTGTTCTTTCAATTTAGTGTCTAGTCTGTATTTTAACAGCAGAGCTGTTCAAGCTGGCCATCAGAACTGATGTCCACACAAAGCCGCAGTTGGGTATGCGCCACTGTGGTCGGGCAAGGACCACTATCGAGTTCAGCAGGTGAGAGCATTGAAGGAACACTCTGCTGAGCGAAGTGGCGCACATGAACGAGAAGGAGAGAGAGAAAAAGATACAATATAGAAAGAAAGGCAAAGGGAGAAAAAGATAGTAAGAAAAGAGAAAGAATAAAAAAAGATGGGAAGATAGAAATAAAGAGAAGGAAGCAGCAAAGGAGAAAAAGAATGGTAAGATACAGAAATAAAAATTGAAAGAGCGAGAAAGAGAAGGAAATAGATAAGAGAGAGAAAGATAGAAATACAACAAGGTAACAGGTACAAAAAAACAAACTTAAAGAAAGAGAAGAAAGAAAAAACAAACAAGGAAAGCCACCCAGTTCTACTTTTTAGGCTTGTGCGAATATTCGAATTCTTAGAATATTCGAACAAAAATTAGTGTATTCAAATTCACTTTGATTAGGATTTGAATTATTAAAAAATTCTCAAGTATTTGAAATTGACGAATAGTTGCATATGAATCCACATGTAAATTTTTGTAAAGGTGGTTTTACTGCAGTGGAAGGGTGCTAAACCATGAAAGCACCTGTTTAAACATTAATTTGCATGTAACATTTTGTAAAGATGGTTTCACTGCAGCAAATAGGTACTAAGCTGTGAAAACACTTATTCAGGAGAAATTTGCACTGCCGCAAAGCCTCACTTCAAGGTTAAATGAACATATTAACCTCACATCAATTAATCGCATCATTTAATAATTTTTGAAGTTTAAAGTTTGTTATAAGAGATTAAATGCTTTTATTAAATTTTAACATGTAATGTATTTTGCAGGTAATCACTTGCATTCTATTGAAAGTCAAATTAAGGTAATATTTGTTTCCCCTTCTTTTCAACCAAAAAGAAAGGCATTTGCACAAGCCTTGTTTAATTAAAAAAAAGGGCTGTGCAGGTTAGTTGGGTCATGACAAGTATGCCCATTTTTTGTATAGTAGGCGATAAATTCTATTCGAATTCGATTAGAAATTATTCGACGAAAAACACTCTTTGCTTTGAATTTGCTTAGAATCTGAAATTCACTATTGGCACATGTCTACTACTTTTTCTTTAGGCTTGACAACGCTACTGTGAGGCTGAAATAATTATAATTTTTTGTTTAAATAATTATACCCCTAAAGACCCACAAATGGTTATTATATAGGGGAGCAGACTCGTGCAGCAAATCTATGTTTGTTTATACATCAGGCAGGAATATACAAAGTAATGAAATAAAGCTATATATGCAGAGTACATTGATGTAATGAAAATTGGGTAAGAGGTGGAAAATTGAAAAAACAAACAAACATATACTGTGTAACAAAAAGAGCTACTAAAACGAAGTCGTGTTTGAAAGTTAGACAAGTTTTAATTGACAAATAATTGAATAATATGACTAGGCCTGAACAATGGGCACGTGTGTAGTTAAAAAAGTTATCACGACAGTAAAAAAAATTACACTCAGCATTTCATGAAAAAATTTTAAAAGGGTAGATGGGATGAATACTTACTTAGAAATGTTGCATAACAGTTTCTAAATAGTTGTGGAATTGGCTTGCATGCCAGTGTGGGATACCTTTTATAGTTGGGGATGAAGGAGTTGGCATAATGAGTTACTCTTGCTTATACGCTTGATTTAGTTGCTCATATTGGCCATGCAGCTGTGATGGGCAGCCGGGAAGTGATCAGCAATCTGGACAAGGTGCTGCTTCACCTCGAGACCAAGGAGTTCTCGGTGGAGCCCCTGATCCTTCAGTCGCTGCAGCAGCTCACCCAGTGGGTCGCTGACCTCACGCTGTATCTCATGGCCTCTCTACCGCAGCAGGTCTACAACAACATGCGTTTCCCAGGGGTGCGTGGTGTCCGAACCTATTTGCATTGAAACTGCTGTGCAAAACTCCAACAATAGCCTTCGTGTGATTGGTACTCCTTCATTATGAGAGGTGTTGGCAAGTGTTGGTGTTAACCGGAGAATGGCTATTTACACCGCTTGGGCACTATTTTGTACACGCTTTGTGATGGAACGTTCTGCCATGCCACACAAAATCGGTCAAGGCACATATGTGTGCTGAGATGTGAGAACAGCAACCAGAATAATTTTGTCGTCTGCTAGGTGAAGATAAGGCATATAATGGATAGAGACGTCATTCTGTCTGATAGAGCATATATTGAATGGTCTCTGGATGCCTTGGATTACCAGATTAAGACATAATCTCTTGGGCCGGAAAAGTAAGGCGGCCTGCCTTGTGCGGGGCTTGCATGACAGAACACGCCAAACGCTGCAGGGCGTGTTCGGCTGGTACGCTATCTACATGGCTGGTTTTAAACTTCAAGTTGGTCGAGCATGCGATGGAGCACAGGAACTCACCGGCTGGACGACACTTCTGCGTTGATCCGTGCGTGTTCGTTACGGAAGAAAACAAGAAGAGCTTCGGGCTACAAGAATGATTCCACAGGCATTTTGCGAACCAAGACAAGCAAAACCGTCATGCGAAATTTTCGCTGGTATGACTCCCGTGACTTTTTCTCCCGCATGATGAACCCTCCTCCAAATCGGCGCAAACTTTTCTGAAAAAAAAAAAAAAAAAGGTGGGATCATTACGCGAGTTAATACGGCAGTTGTAAGAAAATTATTTTTAGTCTACATTGTTGGAATAGCGACCGGTTACAGAAAACAGATTGGTAACAGGACAAAGAAACGGAAAATGCTGTGGCTTTTATAATGTACCTATGTTGCAATGAAGTGTCCCATACAAAGTAGTGCCTAAGGCCTCCATGTAAACTCATTAAAGGGGCCCTGAAACACTTTTTTGAGTAACCATGAAATTAATTCACTGGACAAGCGTATTGCCTCAAAAAATCAACGTTGCGAAAATTTTAAGAATCTGTCCAGTACGAGCGAAGTTACAAAGGTTTTTCACACGCTGCAATCGCATTCTCTCTTCTCTCATCCCGACAAAAGCACTGGAAGCTAAGCAGGGAAGGACAAACAAAAAACATCACACACGCCTCATGACCTTGAGCACTCTTTTTTTTTTTTCTTCGAATGTGCGGGTTTTTTTAGTGTGATCGCGCGTGCACGGATGGACAAGTAGCGGCCTCTCGCGGCGATCTCTGTAACGATCGAGTGTGCCATGTTCAAATCAGCCAATGGCTGATAGATTGGCTTACTACGAGTTATTTTTGGGCTTATTTTCTGATTTGTCGAAAGAAGAGACAGCAATTTTTAGCTGACTGATAAATTATTGTGAATTCTAGACTGCGTGCTGCGCTATAATATTTGGCTCGCGTGTTGTCGGGAGCCTCTACTACCGATCGGCAGCGTTTTCTGACCATGCTCAAAAAATCTTGCAGGGCCCCTTCAAGTCAAAAAGTCTTGGATACCTCATTAAAAGCAAAAATTGACTGGTGGCGGCGTTAGTGTGGCAAAAACACAAGTGATGCAAAAAATTATCACGTGACGATGCCATCATATTATATCCTGATGACATCACAAATTGGGAAATTGTGTGACGCATGATGATGTTACCGTGGTGTCGCGAAACGTGACGTTACATGACATCATCAGTTGGTTGAAGCCCAAGTTGGCCACTTGGTTGAGGGCCGATCATGGGGGCAGTGTAAAACCAGGTAAGGGGCTGAAACCTTTTGGAGCCGTCTTAAGTGAGTGGATGTGGGACCCTGTCAGTTTTTATATTCTCGTCCCCGTATGCTTGTGTGTTATCGCGAACTCTTATATCATATTGTTTTCTGCGCAGGGTGGCCTCATCTCAGATGCCAAGTCCTTGAACATGCTTCGTGAGCTCTTGGTCATTTTTCGCATGTGGGGATTCATCAGCGAGAGCTGTCTGCCTTCCTACACCAAGATGACAGGTACCAGCTGGTTTGAACGCCGCAGGATTTTTAAATTAACAGAAGTTGAAGGAGGGCTCACACATACTTTAAAAGTAGCATCTTGTATCTGAAAGAATGCACTTAAAAAGTGTGAAGGTTGTGAGAAATTTGTATGGTGGCTTGTCAGTTTAAATTTTTAAAATGGTTCACAAATATCACAGCTGTCATCATTGACATTAGCTTGACCTCATACACAGAGCAAGAGTTCGCTGATGCTGTGAAAATCTCAGGGGCAACCGTGCAAGTCACAAGGCCACACTCCACAACTTTGCCACACTACAACACAATATACAGGTTATATTTATGAAGAGTGTTTTAAGTGTTACAAAACCAATGACTTATGAAACAGACTATCCGTACAAACATAACATAAAAGTGAGCTTCAGGCATTTATTTTTTGCCTCTAACATCATACTGCATATATGTTATTTTCAAGGATTAAACACCGATTCCTCTCCCTGCTTCTTATATGTATGTCATACATACAAGTACATGTCCGCTTATAATGAAGCCCTCATACTGTGGGCACTTCGTGTGTTACAATGGAGCTTGCATTAAGTTCCGACTGTATGAGTACCTGACGACATTCTGTACTTCTTAATACGACTCAAAAGTGTCAATCTCTTCAGATGGAGTATTTTAGTATAAAAGTTAAGAAAGTGGTTTTTGTTGATTCTGTCCACATCTTTTCTTTAAGTAATGAAACGTTTTGTTTTCACTTATGCTTTCTTTCCAGACAACCTGGATGTGCTCTCTCTCTTATTTAAGCTTTTAACAAAGACTCTGCTCAACCATGGCTCGGAACCTGATGAGACTCTTTTGGGTAAGCATGTGGACATGCATTAAGGGAAATTTAGTGATTCTAGTGCTCACTAAAGTTCTTTTTCTTTTTTTGGCAGCAAGGGCGCACTGTTATTAATGTGCAGCAGTGTACCAGGAAGTGTTATGAACCAACTGGAATTTGTTGATTTCAGATGAGTGTTGCCTTTTACCAAGTCAGATACTAATACCCTCCATTGATCTTGGAAACCACACCGAAGGCAAGTACAACTTTTGTCACGTAATGTAATTTTCTTTACTACAAAAAACCTCATTGTGTTGAGCCTTAGTGAGATGGCTCTGAACCTTAACTATATGTAAATTTTTTTTCAACTTTTCGTGCCCCATTAAAATGGCTTTGACCGTTATATGTGCGTAACATTTTTCAGTTACTTTTCCAGTGGAAACGAAGGCTCATGAGCATTTTTTGTGATGCCACCAGCAATCTTGAATATAAAAGTTTTCAGTCTGCTTAAAATTTTGTGAAGGTTGAAACTGCGGGGGTATTTCATGTTTGCTGCTGGTCTTGCAGCTCGTGGTGTGTGACGTGTCATTGCAACGCTAAGAAGTACGTATGAATGTGGCTCATGAACCTGATTGAGGTTGGTATTGATTCGTTCACATAGGTTTGCGGTGACCGTATAGCTTTCGTAAAGCCAAGAGAGATCTTAAAATGGCAATGTGTGTATACCCTGTCACAAGGAAACCGATAAAAACACTTTTCAAGGGTGCATGAAAGACAGAGAATGATGCCAGTGGTGGGAAACCTGCGCAATCGCACTAACCTGTGTCAACTAGAAATTGCTGCATCATACTGCTCCAAAAGGGTCTTTTTTGTCTGATTTGCGCCATTGCTGTGCCACAAGGTGGTTCTGTAACCAAAAGTAATGTTGACAGCACTCACCATGAGTGGATTTTATGTGATGGTCACCATCTCGTTCACTTGCACTGCTGCAAAAGCACGGAATTGGTCAATCAGTTACTTGACTTCCACACGATTGTGCCGGTGCCTTTTCTGGCAACCATTGGCAAAGAACGAAGGGGATGTGTCGACTACTGAAAAGGGCACCAGTATGACTTATGGCCGACAAAAGAGACGTGTGTGGCGCTGCGCCGCTCTAGGTGTAGTGCATGCTTTTAATAGCCAGCGACTAAGCGCTGAGGCCCCAATCACTGCTGCCTCAATAATTGTGTGGGACCGTGTTTAGCGTGCACTGCTTTGCAGAAACAAAACAAGCTTGCTGTTGTGGAGTTGGGCGTTGTGGATCATATGCACCGAGACAGCAAGGGTAGCACACGCTTTTATGAGATGACAGGCCGAACGCGCCTCTGTAAGCTGTCAGGGCTGCTAAAGCATCGTTTGTAAAAAGCTTGCATTATCGCGTTAACGCAACAGGCTTCTTGCCGCATCTGTGCACGGCCTCAAGTGAAGTGGGCGCAAGCGGCTCAGCACGGTGTGTTTGCCATGTAGGCGAAGCACTGCACGCAACTAGCCAATAGACGATCGGCTCCCTGCAACCTACTGCGTTTGAAAAAGAATGCGACAGTTTTTACTAAGCAGATCACAGTACGCATATATCGCGGACAGCCAACTATGTCTGTTTCGTCGCTATCTCAGTCGCTGCGTTGGTTGCGTATCCTGGACTCCGCAGTAGTTTCAAAATGATATTTGGTGTCGCTAGCGCTTGCCATTGGATGACGGTCGTGCGAGAACGCCAACCATTTCTGAACATTGGCAGGAAGAAAGAAATGGCTTCATGGTAGGCACTTTAGGCAACATTTGCTGTGAGTCTATATTTATTCCTTCTTCAGTGGTGATGGGGCATGTAAGGAAATGCGAAGTGGTACTTGGTCATAGGCGTGTGCACGGAGGGAGGGGGGGGGGGGGGAAGTGGGGGCGCAAAGTTAGCCCCATACATTGACATGATAGAGAGGGGGGCACTGCAATGGACCTTTGTCCCCCACCCATAAAGGGGAACGCTGCGCACACTTATGTACTTAGTTGTTAATGCATGCTATGTTTAATGCATATTTGGCAGCATTCCTGGCAGGATCTCGGCATGTATGCACATATTAACGAGGTTTCACTTTAATGAGCGTTGAATGCGTGGGTGTATATGTTTGTGTGGGTGTATGTTTACGTACATGCTGCTATAAACTTGATTCTGCAGCTAGGTTGGTGCAGTATCGTTTCCTATGTACGAAATTTACACAGCACTGACCACTGTAAGAAATATATTCAAAATGTCCTTCCTCACCATCTTATGTCAATAGTACAAAAAGCCGAGCTAGTTAGTACTGCATTGTAAAATAGCACACACACACACACACACACACGCACACACACAAAAAAAAACACGAGGACACATGAAGCGGCCGTGTTGTTTTCTTCCTGTGTCCTCATGTTTTTTTTTTGCGCTGTTTCACAATTACAATCTTATGTCACTGCTTCTGTACATAATCCTACTTTTGTTTATTTTTCGTGCTTATTTCATGGGCTTGCTGCTTTTATATGAATGATTATGTAAACTGAGAGAACGTTAAACTAAATGAAAGCTAAGTTTTCTTCCTCTGCGCATGTCATGTAAAGTCTGTGCGTGCTCCAATGGCTGCTGCAAAAAGCTGGAAGGCGTTCTTACCACTTTGATGCTTGTTTCCTTTTTGCACCTGGGCTTGCAGCCAACCAGAATTGCAAGCTGAGAAGGGTGAACAGCAGCTGCATACAAATACTTACATATTACACTATCCTTCTCGCATACAACTTCAGTCCCTGTTAGATGTTAGTTCATTAGATGATGTAGCAGTGCGCTGGGGCTACTTAATTAACCGATCAGGTTTAAAAAATTCTCAGCCTGACAATAATATTGTCAAGGACTAAAAGCTGGGCCAGTTGGTGACAGTACTTGAACATACTTTAACACAGCGCACGACTGCGCGGAGACAAAGAAAGAAGGGACATACTGCAGCGGCTGAGGTTTGTCCCTTCTTTTTTTGTGTCCGCATAGTCGTGCGCTGTGTTAAAATAAGTTCAAATAATATTGGCACCTGTGTGTGCACTAAAATGCACCATCGTCGCTTTTCTGTTCCATTTCTTTTCTTTTTTGTAATGTGCAGGTGTGGCCAGTCCTGCATTCTTCCTCAACTCATTGCCTATGCAGTTCGAATTTGGTATAACTCCAGACTTTCTACACATGTCTTCCAAGTCTCACCCTGTGGAAGGATCTGTGTGCATGCCGAGCAAGATGGACATTGTGCGGCATATTAGCCTTGGAACGAACCCGTCTTCAGCGAGGCACTGTACTAGGCACGTTGGCTGCTACTTGATACAACTACTAGTTTATTTGGCAAGAACAGATTTAAGATGCTGTTACCATATATTGTTTGGTGCATTTCACAGGGAGTCTAAACAAAGACTGAAAGTGAACATTGTCCTTACAAAGTCTTTACCTTAGCAGAGTGTACTTACAGGCATTTAGTTTCTCCTGCCTTTTTGAAGCCGTATTACTTGCAATGTAGATGCATCGTGTCGACTCTATAAAGGCCTTACTATTGTACAAACCCATATCATTGAATTCTTTTATCAATCACGTGCTTAGAGATAGAATCACCTTTGACTCACAGTTTGTTGTGTTGGTGGTCTGACAAATGTAGCAACGTTCATCTGTTAACATTTGAATGTACGTATGTATGAGCTACTAGTTGGCATAAGCAGCAAGCAAATTGTGGCCTTGGCTTTTTGTTGATTCATTGTGATGATGCAACACATGTGAATGCATGTTACAATTAGCAGGTTGGCCGAAATTTGATAAGCTTATAATATTCAAGTCTGCACGAGCCAAGGTAATTTTATAGAATGGGTTTGCCCTAAACGAGTACTGACACAAATTTTAAATATTTTCAGGTTGTTGGTCTTAATAAAAATGCGGCTTTTGACAACCTTGAAAAGAGTTTCACAGTGCTTCAAAATGTATTAAATATATCTATTTACTATATCGACACTGTACTGTACAATAATGGTTACTGTATTAACAGGGTGACTTTGCTTCCTTGGAATGTGTTGCTGCAAATGATCAACTTTTATTGTTCCCAAACTAGTTGAAGGAATCAAAGCAATTTTGGATGAACTCCTGTATCGTCCATCAGAATTATGCTGGCTGAATTGTTAATGCTCAGTTCCCATACGTACTTACAATTCCACAATCGTGCAGTTGTTCCACAATCATGCAGTTGCTTTGGCCAAGAAATGAAACGTAGTTCGTGCAGCTTACACACCATGTGTCGGTGCAGCAATCCGCAGATGGGCAATAAAAAAAATCAATGGCCGAATTCTTGCATAATCGCCTGGGGCATCACACTCTTGTTTCTTTTACGCAGACTCAAATGTTAAGTTTCACAACGCTTGAAAAGGTGGCAGTTTTCTGTCAGCTGACACTTCAAGATAACTGTTGCTGTACAATGAAGTGCCCACAGTTCTGTGTAGTAGGAGCTCTCTTGAAATCTATTCTTGCTGTATTTAGGCCTGTTTCGGAACTCAGCTTGCAAGTTGAACTGTTGTCGACTTAATTTGCAGGTGCTTCTCCACGTCAATGGTCCGGCCTGGAGTGAAGGCAGGCACTATTCGAGCCTGGGAACAGCGGTGGGTGCGGTTTTGTCCCTGTGGAGGCCAGTGGAGGCTTGTTGCATAGCCAAGGGCCATTCATCTATTGTACATACATTCACTCACTGTAAATGAAAATGCATCCTACTGTATATATATTCTGCTTGTTTCCTGTTGAATTTGATTTACTGGGCTTAGCCGGCAATCATAGATGTCAATCATTGTACAGGGTTGCCCACATTTAAGGTGAATACCTCGTTAGTATCGAAGCCTGTAGAACTGAAACTTTTGTTCTATTTCATGAAAGAAGTGTGCATTATATGACATTAGGGAGTTTTCGAGTAGGCGCTTCAAAGTTTCGTGTCCCAAAGAAAATAGTGTCGAGGCCACTGCGCATGCACGAAACCCAAACCATGTTTGGGTTTTGCATTAGGCACGCTATTTCTCGAATTCAGCGGGAGCCCCAAAGCATGCCCCGACAGTTTTGCGTCAGACAAACGTGATGGCACCTACTAAAGTGATCGCTGTCGGCCAGTATGGAGGGACGCAGAAGTGGGTGAGTGTCCAAAGCGCCGCAGACCCTATACGAAAAATCTTCACTCCTGCTTGACCCAAAGGGTGCATTCTCAAAAGCCTGTGGGGCCCCCAACTTTTGGGGCCCATATCTGAAAACTTCCTATTTAATCACAGTGTCGATTAAAAAAAGAAAAATGCCAAAGTTTGCACTAAGCCACAGAAGGCTTAACCAGCAAAATTGGATGATTCTGAAGACCGATTTTGTTGCTTCTAGGTTGTTTCCAAGCCTTAGCTAGGTGCTGCAGGTTGTTTCTCGGTTGCTTCTAGGTTGTGGGGATAGGTTTGCTGAAGCATCTTACCCTATGAATCGACCGACGAAGAACGCGACGCTCTCCACTGCTGATGCACACGAAGGCGCTACGACTGGGTTCGTCGATTTCCCGACATGACACAGAGAAGGCATACGAGGTGGGTCGTCAACAAACTTGGGTTTATATTAACAAAAGATATGGCGCAATGCGACAATCACAGACTTGCGGACTGCCAGAGAAACTCTGCAAGATCGACTGTGAGTGTTCTTGCCGGCAGGTGCAACAGCTATTACACTAAGGGCATTAGTCGAGAGCACGTATACGAAGCTGCCTGCTAAAGCAGCGCGTCTATGTCTCGTGCAGGCCTGTGATTACAGCTGAACCCCTTTATAAGAGGCATGCTCTGGGCAGCAGTTCTTGTCTTTTACATGAGATGTCTCTTATAAGCTGGGTACCAGGTATGCATTTTCCTATTAACCTGTAGTTTACTGTAGGCACACTGGTGCCTGATACCCATTTGTCTTTCATATCAGCGTCTCTTATAAAGGGGATCTCCCAAAGTTTCGAGCATGCCAGCCACAAGCAAGCGAACAGGAACGAGGCTGTTATGGGGGACAGCCAATGAGGACCTGTGGAGCACCGTGATGTGTGGTAGCGCGACTTCAGAGGGAGGCATTGTCCAGGCATTTTCAGACACGTATCTCCGTGGAGGGAAAATCAATGCACGGCTTGCTATATGGAAAGGCCTTGCAACGAAACCACGGCAACCATGTTCCCGGCGCTTGACTCGCACAGGGCGAGCACTCGCGCTAGCTGGGAAACAAGGTGCCAAAGGGAAGGGAACATTCATTTACTGCAAGGTCCTTTGCTAGGTTTTAGCGAGGTTATACTAGGTTTCTTTCCCATTTATTCTCACTGCAGAGAGGTTTGAGTGACACGCCAGTCACAGACACAACACGGGTATCCAAACTCTAAAGACAGAAACTTGCGCAGAATCCAAGCATTAGCACCTCTCATAGATCTACGAACATGTTTTTGTCGGCGTAGGCGTTCCATTGCCTTGGGTTCTTCTCACAGCCACCGTTGCCTTTCCCATTACTAGTACATCCTCGCACGTACTTGGGCGTTTTTGGCTTGCCGCCATCACTTTGGAGCCATTTCTTGGGCTAAATGTTGGCTTCAATTTTAGTGAATTCTCGAGCAGATGCTCCCCAACAGCGAAAGGTAATAGATTTTAAGGCAGGGGCAGCAGAAGGGCTAATAAGAATAGATAATGCGCACCCGTGTTTTTAATAAAATGTTGTATTGAATACACTTGCATACACCGTTTGTATGCACCCTTGCCGAGCGAATAGAAGCAGTCAGTCAAAGTTAAACAGCAGAAAGAGAGGGGGGCAGCACTTGCTCATGATTTTACGGTGCTAAGTTCTATGGCACATACCAATTTACGATAGATTTCTGGTAGGCCATACAATGGCACACATTCATTATGATAGGTTTTTATGATCAATTCACAAGAAACGATTTGGTAAACAGATTGCAAGTTACGCAGTACGCCATAAATCAATTTTTGTGAAGCAGTGAAGCATTCCCGATGTCATTGGTATTTGTCATTCTGCGGAGAAATGAGGTACTCGCTAAACCCCTGTCAGTGACTATGTGAACTTGGTTGATGCTAAAATAATTGCTTAAACCTAAAGGCTACTTACTAATAGTGTGCGCACATATTTGGGACGGCTTGCTTATAGGGCAAGCATAGGTAATAAATAGTGCTGTGCACCGCCCCAGTGTGTTGTGTTGCTAAAGTTGTAGTCATGAGTTTGATTCATGGCCCACACTATCTCAAAGGCCGCATTTTTTGAAGTGGTGTTATTTGCAGTAACACCTGTGTACTTGGATGTAGGCAACTACGATGTTCCTCATGATCATAGGGCAGGTTAGGCATGTAAAACTTCACCAATCATCATTCGTGCACCGTCTCCATCCACTACTGTTGGTATATTTTATAACGTGGCTTTTCTGTGGTCTAGTTAATCACAACGTGTCACTTCTGCAAACAGTGCAATTATGTGCAGTTTACTTGTGCTATGAGTTGAAAATTTTGAGTTGGCTTTCCTGCCATAAATAGACAAGCCCAAGCATGTGCAACTGGGACCTCCTTTTCGTTTGAAGAACAACGGAGGCCGCCACTAGTTGGGCGAGTGTACAGTGCAGGGAAGCTCACTTGGGAATTCTCAGCTTCAAAGATTCACTTGATAGGTATGCATCACACAGTAAAAAGGTGTCATTAGGACAACTAGGAATCCAGAGTACATCAAGTGAAAGTCTGATCTCATGTATATGTATCTAATTTTATAGGGGCTCGTACATTTTGCACAATCTACGAATAAGCGAATACAGCGTAACTAGATTGCACTGATCTCGTCACACTTGAATGGGAACTCTTCGGGCTGCTGGTTGGTGGCCTGCATGTCGAGGTAGTCTTCCCAGTACTTGCACGACTGGTCCTTGAATTCTTCCTTGGAATCTATGGCAAGCTCGTTCTGGGTGCCGTTCTGGCTGCTCCGGCCGCGGTTGCTTAGGAATATGTAGTGAGGGTTGTCCCGCGTGTACTGTGGCCATGGACGGCCACTCTTCAGTGTTGGCAAGTCTCTGCGCATGCAGATTGTACCGATCTGGTGAACAATTTATGAAATTGTCATTATCCGGTGGTAAAATTGTCACATGTGTGTGGCAGTATTGGCGGTACATTTTATGAGATTGGTCCCGCTTACGACACAGAGTTCTGGAGCCACGGTCAGATTGCTAGTGAATCACGAATAATGAAAATTTGAGACCTTTACTCTGCTTGTATGCAAAATAAGTACTATATTTACGTATTCATCAAGAAAATAAAAATGCATTGATGTCCTATGCATTTGTATATTCTTTTCTGGACATGTTCTACAATTCAAGATTTCTTTCATTTGAATGTTTTTTCTGGTCCCGTGAAATCCTAACTAACAAGCTTTTACTGTATTAACATTGCCTGTTCTATTTCTTAGGTTGGGCTGCGTTCCACTCATCTGTACGCCTTTCTTGTCCATTTAATATATTAGTGCTTAAAGGCAAGTGGGCAAGTGGGCTAAGCAACCAGCTAGCTCTTTCCTCACATTTTTGTATCAGGATATTTGCAGATTAAGCTGTAGTAGTATGTGCAAGTATTTGAAAGCCCTTATATGAATATAATATGGTCTCGGCTCTGCGTTCACGTTAAATGTTAGAGTTTACATTTTGAAAGTATTCCTTCTGTTAGAATAACAACATTTAAGAGTCAAGGGGCAGAGAGAGAATCCATCAGTTTAAAGCACCACTACGTAACCAGGTACACTAGAGTTGTCAATGCTGTAAAAGTGGTACATTCTATAAAGCGTAATACATTTGCAAAAGTTCTCTTCATGTAAAGACGCCTTTAGGGTGTGCTGATTGACTACAAAAATTTCTAAGATACATTCAGAAGGAACCTTGGTGCCAGGACCTTTCCATTAAATTAGGAAAGTTAACTGGGTCGTACTAATTATGATCGGTATATTTTATTTATGTGTTGTGCTAGTAAATTCAAATTTTTTTGCGACTTAGCAATGTATATGTTTGGGCCAGCTTGTAATAATGATTTTTTCTTTATAGCAACATACTTCTGAAACAACGAACAAAAGAAATGCGACATATTCTTTTTGTCCTTGTTTCAGAAGGTTTTTGTTGATATTATTCTAAACATTGTGATGCTATATATAAACATTATAGAATTTCTATCTCTCACAAGAAGCTGGAGGTTTCAAAAGGTTCTAAAGTGCACGACAAAATGTAGGTACAAAGATATGAAAATCAGCTTAATATCGCTCACTCTTCTCTCAACAAATGATACCCTATACCCAAAGTCTATGACTGTTGGCTGATTTGAGTATTTTGAGCAGCATGGTTTTTGTGGGTGCTGTGGCATGGCACCTCGTGCCCGGGCCTCTAAAGAAAAAAAAAAAGAAGCTCAAGGTCATGACAGGCGCAGACAGGTGGAGGCATCTCCTTGCCCCTCTGTCATCCTCCTCCCTGCGGAGCTTTGTGCGTGTGCTGCTATGAAAGGAGAAAGGAAGCGCTTGAAGCGGGCGCCAAATCCTCGCCACATTGCTAATACTTGACAGAATCTAAAAACTTTTGTGGCGTGTCATTTGCGAAGCATCATGCGCGAATAGTCTCATATAACTCAGAAAAGTTTGGCACAACCACTTATGGATTTATGTTATACGCTAACTTGTTCAAGAGATTGTTTTATGTACTTGTAATTTTGTAAACCATGCTAAACAATCTCAGTGCACTTTTACAACCATAGCTCTGCGATTTCACAATCGGATAGCTAATAGTGTTTATATGAAAATAATCATTTCATCATGTCACATAGCTATTTGAAGCCAGTATAACTCTGCTTGCCTATCATTTCCATGTTGTCTGAACTATTGTAAAAGGTCCGTTATGCAAATATTGGCTTGAACAGCCCAAATTGCCGTTAAGTTGAACCTCGTTGTAACGATTAACAATGTAGCAAAAAATGGGTTATATAACAAATGAAATACAAACATTGGTTAATCATGCTTTTCTTTCTTCAATAGAAATGTAGTTTGCGTGTGGCTTATAACTCATAAAGTAGCATAAAAAATTGTATGACAGGCCAACTACTGTGAAACCTAAAAATGTACGCAGCATTGGCACCCAGTGGTTTCCATTTGCAGAGTTCCCACTGCTCTGCCTACCAAAGCGTCGATCATGCGAATGTTTGTGATAAGCATGTGAAGTCCCCCCCCCCCACTAGTAGAATATTGTTAAGGTGGTTCACTAGCTCGATGTGCGACAAGTGCATTACTTTTTGTTGTGCTCTACTGGATTCCTGCTTCTTACAGCAGTTGAGATATGCGTCGTGTGCGGCGAGTTTTGTCAGGTTGTTTCCCCTATTTAGCGACGCAGCACTGGCGAGGTGTGAAGGGGAGGAGCATTCGCTCGCTTGGCTAGGCGGTGGCGCCCTCTCTAGTGTGGCCCTAGAGTATGCCGCAGAGTAAAGTAACATCGCTTGAAACTTGTAGTAAAAAAGAAACTATTTTTACAAATGTCTAAACATGTAACGTTTCATTGAGTAGCTTAATGATAGTTTCGACTAAGTTGATAAAGTGAATCAAATTTCTTTTGAAAACAATTATTGCTTCCGAAACGTATTCAGTGATATTTAGTTTGACAACTTATTTGTTATTTGTGTTAATTATAATATTTAGACTTTATTCATTCAATTTAACCCAGTTTTGAGTATTGCTGGCATTGTTATGGCCTGTATAGAGTGCATTACTGTGATCATGCCATACGAGATGCATAGACGGATGACAAGCCAGTCCGTTAGAGTGCTCAGCGCTTTATAAATTCAAGACAACACACAACAACATATTTTTTCAAATGCGAAGGATTTCTTCGTGTACTTCGGCGACTTTGAGCGTATCTATTCATCTAGCCGCCTACGACTTTTAGCTCTCCTGGCTGTTTCGATAGTGGTATTGATACCAAAATTGGTATCGAATAACATGATGGTATGACAAGCATAACTGACTAGTCATAACATGAAAATCGCGATGCATATGTCATGAATGTCATGATTTACACTTGATGGTCTTGCTGCTCTTGTGGTAGTTTCGTTCACATGACGTAGTATTGCAAACCTGGTATGGTATGACATACCATTTTGAGCCTTTCGTTCTTGTATCAATGTCCAGAGGGATGGCTTTCCCAGCACCAAGGTCATACCGGGGGTCAACTTGTTTGACGCGACGATGGAAAGATCAAACGGGTCGGTGGCGTCGAGCCCCCAGCTCCAGAGATTAAACTATATGAGATGCCAACAAGCACAAGGCGCTGGGTTTTCAAGGTCTCGTTCCTGTGGTTTGGGGACAACTGTGAACGCAAAAGTTTCTATGGTTCTTTGCAGCATAAAGCTTGAGCTCGGTGTACAGGCACCACGCATAAGTTAAGAACCGCCACAGTCTCTCCCATATGCTGCCAAAACTACTGCCGTGGTTGCTTTGGCTCCCTCGGCAGAATATGTGGCGGGACGCGCTCGTATGAACGCATGAGGCGGCAAGTCACTGCATCGTCTTTCGGTTCTTCGCTTGAGGCATTTTAGTTCCCGTTTTCTTTCAGAGACGGCAAATTGTTGGCAGTTATGAGAGAACCGTACTGTTACCTCGTCTTTTTTTTCTCGCCAGACATAGGGTTCACTCAGGCGAACGCGGTCACACCAAATTCTTGGCGAAAACAACGGCGGCAACGGGCCCGTTGAGCGATACTGCACGCTTGCGGCGTGGGCGGCATCGCGCATTAAACGATCCAAGCTTATCATCCTCTGGCTGACGTCTGACGCGTGCTCACGCGGTATCAGTCGGCTGCAGCTTCAAACAAATGACAGCAATGATATATTGTCACGGCTGCTGCAGCCCCATACATTGACATAATAGGGAGGGGGGGGGGGACTGCGACGAACCTTCGCCTCCCCTCTGAAGCAGATCCCTGCGCACGCCGATGATCTTACTCATGAGCAATACGTGTATCTATAATGTTAAAATAGTCGGGAATTAACCACTTGTTCGTTTCGTGCTCCCACACTCCAACGGGCCCAACGAACTGCAGGTGACAGAACCGGCTGCCTCAGCGTGCACCGCCCGCAACGTACTGCATGGTGAAACTTAAGAGGCAGGCCTTAATGTAGAAATCATGACATGCATGTCATGTAAGTCATGACTACATGCCATGCTCATGGTGCGCTCATTGTTGTTTCGCTAACTTCATCTATACCAAATTTGGTATTACAGGACATGAATGGATGACGAAGTTATGTGACTGGTGCAAACATGATAATAATGATGTGTGTGTCATGTAAAATGTGACTACATGCTACGCTCATAGCGTGCTTGCGGCTGTTTCGCTAGCTCCACATTTACCAAATTCGCTATCACGTGACGTGAATAGACGACGAATGTAAATGACTTCCAACCATAATAATCATGACATGGAAGTCATGTACGGCATAATTTACGTCTGCGTTGTTATGTTGTGTTGATTTTAATGTGACATATTAACTTTCCTCATTCGTGCTTCACCTATCATCGATTTCCACTTTACGTGGGATCTGGAAATTTTTTTCAAAATGAGGTATTGAAGTTGTAATTGTCTCAGACAACAGTTTGGTGCACAGTCTCGATTGTGTTGAAGGCAGTTAATTTGTTGTTTCGACTGCTAAGCGCAACTTGTTCTCTGCAGCCCTGGGACAAGGCATTCTGTATGTGTGCCTGTGCGAGCCAGATTGCCGATATACTGTCACAACGAATATTCGATGTAACTTATGGTCCATATTCTACTTCTTTATAACCAGTTTGTGCTGCACCTAGTGGTGTGTGGTAAAACACACCAGTACTGAAACCTTATGTAATATACAGGCTGAACTCAAGAGCACTCTCACCCGGACTTTGCGAATTCGCCCCACTGCTTCATTATCGTGTGCGAGAAGGTGATTTCTGATGGGTACAGCTGAGCACCAAACACGGCAATCACATCGTCCAGCTGGGTGGCATCCTTGTTGAGCGGTTTCAGCTTCTTCATTGCCTCCGGCTGGTAATCGTACACAAAGTAGTTGACCCGATTTCCGGCGTCCGAGAAAATGTTTGCGAACCTTTTCATTGGACACACGTACAAGAGGTCGCCCAGTACTTCTGAGGCCAAATCGATGAAGTTTGGCTGCTGCTGCACTTTCTCCGGGTTCGCCAGGTAGCACCTGGACGCATGTAGTAATGCGATATGAATTTCAAAATCATTGCGGAACTACAATCACTGCACAGACCATAGCATCATTTCAAAGTTCCTTATCATCCTCTTTAGATTTACAGCACACTTCAGTTCTCTTGCCTCAACCAGATTGACAAAGTAGCCTATCTGTTGCACGAAGTCACGAAACCCAAAAAAAGTGTGGGCAGGTTGCATTAGTAGCATAAAACTGGACCTAGATTATTAGCAAGGTGTTAATGAACATGGCTTTAATCAACATAAATTTAATAAGCCCAATAATTTAGAGTGACATTTTAATTAGTACAGATTTTAATCATAATGACTAATAGGCATAGTCTTAGCAAGGACATCTTTCTGTTCTGTTTCTTCTGTTTATTTGTTCTGTGCTTTCGTTTTTTCTTTTGAAAAACACGGACATTGAAGAAACGCCTGCGTTGCACATTGATCGAGTCAATCTCGATGGTGTGCTGGCCACGGGCTTTATTACACACAAAATGACTAGGCGATATCAGAAAATTCATAAGTATGACCATGCTCATTTCTCGAACGTGTGTTCCACAAGCGCGAACTGTTTATAGTCAATCTTGAGATTATTTAAAGCATGAAAAGAGCATGTGCCGGCTGAGTTATTGTGTTCCTTGCACTAGACGCAGTATTCCATCTGCTTGTAGTTTTTTTTTTCTTTTTAAATCGGTTGGGTAGACTTAACATTGGGTTACAGTGATATACTAAGTTTTTAGATTGCCTATATGTCAGTCATTAGTAATAAATAAATTAATGTATTTGTATGAAGACAGACATTTTCGAACAAGGTTTTGATGTGCACCTGTACACATACACATACAAAATGTAAAATTTGTGAGCGATTATAGTGCTAAAGTGTAGAGCAACTAATTGATGTATTTCTCTTCACATTGCCATTGACGTGAAATTGGTGTTAGGTTAGTAGGATAGAAGAATCATTAAAGCTGCTTGCGCACGTACTTGATGATCTTCTCCAGATATGGGATGTGGTAGGGTTCAAGGTATTTGAGTAGCCTGTCGATGATCTCTTCCCTGTTGGTGCTGTGCAGCTCGTAGTAGGTCAAGTTACGGAACTCGTGCGCCACAAGCATTCCACCTTCGTTCCGCACGTTGCCGACAAGCACCTGACAATGTAGACATGCATTTACGGAACAACGTTACCAGAAAATTTGGGAAATAAGGCGTGTTTTACAGGTTCTTTTTAGCTATGGTGCTGGCAAAGAGTTGTGAGAATCTCATGGAGTCATGGTGTGTCAGCTAATAATGATCTGTAGTAAAATAGTGCCACCTGTAGTTGGCCATAAGACTCTACAGTAATTAACAGTACGTATAGACGCGCGAGTCAATACAAGTAGTCATGATCTTAGCCGTGCATTACGGGTAAGGACAAAACTAGGCAATTTCAACTTTGTCGCAAAAACGCAAAAGTGCTTTTGGTTGCATTGCGGAAGAAATAGACTTCGTTCTAACAAAACAAAGTGCCATTTTTATCTCTTTACTTAGTCCTGGGCTGTCAGATATTACTTTGTTTAAAGATATACGTTAACTCTCCTTTAGAGGTCATTGTACTCTCTTCGTAGCGCTACTCTCCAGAAGTAGTCGATACTTTTTCTTCTTGTAGACTGGGTCATCGCATCACACAGCCAGCCTTGGCCAGTCGCGCTTCGCGAAACCGCTTTTTTAGCCTTTACCATCGCAGTAGTGGCACAATAGACATAGGCGTGTGCAGGACTCGAGGTTTTATTGTAGGTCCCTCTCCCCATGGTTCATCGGGTACAAAAAAACAACGTGCTTCATGGATAAAAAAAAATCTCAGCATATCCACAGACTGAATGATGAGCGGGCGAAGCTCCGGGAAACTGTGAATCCTCAGTGAATTTTGCCCAGTAGATCATCAAAACGTGACAAACGCTGTATATATACAAAATATAACTGTGTTCGTAAATAGTAGCGAGATATTGCTTCCGTTACCCCTTAATTATAACTGCTTTATGGTCGGTAAAGTGAAGGGAGAGTTCTCCGCTCCTCCGCTTTGTCTTCATCGCTTATACTCGAAGCGTGCCGACTGCCGAGCGAAAGGGGAAGTGCCCCAAGAGCGAACGCAGTTTATAGTTGTGGCCCCTAGCAGTCTCTTATCACATTAGCACTCATTGGAGTGAGCGCATTCACCTAATGAGAGCGAGCTCATGTGCACCTCAAACGTTATTCGATTAAATTCAATGTGCTCAATTCTCAATGAGACTTCAATTAAAATCCAATCAGCTGTGAGTGCAGATGCGCCATCTAGTGGTCTCCTATCACCCTAAAGCACGCGTCTCCTACGCATCCAATGCATCAGAGTGGCGCGAGTGCCGCAGCGCCATCTGGCGAGCACTCTGGGTACTGGGGGCGGCTACGATGGACAAACTTCAAGGAGATTTGCCCCTAAAACAACTGAAAATGAAACCATTACATGCTTCTCACCATGACATGCCTTTGGTCCCAACCAAGGAGCATAAAAAAAATGCTGGAGTGGAAATCATCACCTAGGAGTGAAGCCGTGCCTCTGGCAATATGGCGGCTGCGGCGGCCATCTTACTAAGGGCATGATAAAGTATCACCGTGCAGCGATTAAGAACAGAGCGTTTCCCTCGCACGCCCAACGAGTGTAATGTGGAAACTTTTTCGGGTAACATAGTGTTCCTAGTGCGTCTTAGTGTTACCAATTTTCCTTAGAGAGCCTCTAATTGGTGGAAAAGTTTTTGGGAAATTCAGTCACCCATACTCGTTTCTGTGCGTTATTTCGTTGGGAACAACTATATTTTGATATACAACTAAAATAGAATTTACACTGACATATTAAAGCCACTTGATCTCAAAGTGGGCACTATAAAAAAAAGAACATGTTCCCGACATCTTGGCAGTGGCAGAAGCTGGCTTCACATCTGCTGGCAAGGCATTGCGGGAGCTTCCACTCCAGCAATGTTTTTTTAATCCTCCTTGGTACCAACACGTGATTTCTAAGAGTGAGGGTAGTTGTTTGGTTCGCGGTAGGCAGTGCCGGCAGCCGCAGCTTTGCTAGCGAAGTGCAAGCGCCGAAGCATGGGGTTACTTTTTGGCCTTTATCTCTTTCCCCGTGTGTGGTTATCGGAAAACAGAGCTATTTGTGGACTGGACAAGGTACAAAAAAAAGTGCCGCCATATCCACGAAGTGAATGATGATGAGTGGGCGAAGTTCTGGAGGAAAACCTGGTAAACCATGAATCTTCTGTACATTTTGCCTACTCGATTTTATTACAATGCTCCCCCTAGCGTACGTCGCCGCACTAAATCGAACGATTGCCTTCCACCAATGACACGTGCCATATGTGACATCTTTCCTATTCTATAACATCTCGCATCTTTCATCATCAACTACAAGTACCGCCGTCTAGTTTATAACATCTTGCATCTTTTCATCATCAGCTACAAGTCCCGCTATCTAGTGAGCACTGAAAGAACTAAACGAGAGGTGGCTAAATGCAGGAGACGGTGCCGCCATCTAGTGAACACTGCAAGAACTAAACGAGAGGAGGCGACATACAGGAGACGGTACCGCCATCTAGTGGACACTGCAAGAACTAAACGAGAGGTGGCTACATACAGGGGACGCACAGCCCACGCCTTAAGGAGCTTCGCCCCTAATAAAAGGAGCAGGCGCGCAAAGGTAGTGCGAACTGGTACAGCATGACTGATATCGCACCTGCGCACTGTGTCCCGTCGACTGCGATAGCATGCTCTCGTACGGCAGTGGCATGAACGAGTCGTGCGTTATCGGATAGTGATCTTTGGTGAGCGCTGGACGGAGACGCTCCGTAGGCGTCATGTGCACGCAAGTTACCGCGGAGGCCAGGTCCACGAGGCTCGAGTCGTCCGCGGTGTTGAGACAGTGGGCCCGCTGCGCCACTTCCTCGATTGGGTCGTTGCTCGAACGGGCCGGGAAAGGCATCAGCGGGGAACCGCTGCAAGGGAAGCGCAGAACGAGTGGCCGATCTGCAAGCGGGCTTGTCATTACTGCTTCACATAATGCTCAAGGCTGAAGGAAGAGAACTTGCAGCACAAATCGAGAGTGGGGTGGGGAATTGAGTCAGTTACGCACTGCTGGTGCGATGGCAAATAGCCGAGCTGGTGGCCTTGTCCTCCTCGTCAGCCTCACTTCTCTTTGCCGCCCTCTTGCTGGATCTGTACATGGTTATGCTGTGCTTTACCCTCTTCCATTCCTTCCTCACCGCACATAGCTCATCACCCACAATTTGCTTTCCCACCCCTCGCTATAATATACTCCAAGTAGTTAAGCTCCCCCTTACCCTCACTTTCACGCCTCTTAATCGACTATATTACACATGGATGTGCTATGCTTCGCCCTCTACCCCTCCTTTCGATCCCTGTCACCGTCACTTCCCCTTTCCACCTTTTTACTAAACTATACGCATGCATCCACTTCGGCTGCTAGTTTTTAAGAGTCGTCTGCTACGGACTCAACTAAAACTCGCGCAGCTACAGCATTGCATCAAGCCTCTTTTCGCCACAGGAAGCGCCAACCAATGTATACCTGTGCAGTAAGGCGCGTCTAGTGAAGCCTCGCGTCATGGGCGACAGCAGGTGGTAGCCGGCGGCCACTGCGCCTCCCCCGACGCCCATGAGGACGATGTTGTGCGGGTTGCCGCCGAAGCTGAAGATGTTGTCTCGCACCCAGCGAAGCATTATGGCCTGTTCGAAAAAGTTCCAAGTGGAACAACGAGAAAATCACTTAACCTTTTTATTGCTTTTAATTAAGGGTATGCCTCTTGAGCAACCAGGCATGGTAGATTAAAAGAAACTTAAGGGGCCCCGCCGCGGTGGTCTAGTGGCTAAGGTACTCGGCTGCTGACCCGCAGGTCGCGGAATCAAATCCTGCTGCGGCGGCTGCATTTTAGATGGAGGTGAAAATGCTGTAGGCCCGTGTGCTCAGATTTGGGTGCACGTTAAAGAACCCCAGGTGGTCGAAATTTCCGGAGTCCTCCACTACGGCGTCTCTGATAATCGTATGGTGGTTTTGGGACGTTAAACCCCACATATCAACATATCAATAAGAAATTTAAGTGTCGCGAGGACGCGGGTTGAATTCCCGACCACGGCTGCTGCATTTTGTTGGGGCCGAAATGCATGAACATTCTCTACTGAGATGTAGGTGCGTATTAAGTAGTGAGATCCCCGACTATACGTGGATCTCACTAGCCCTCCACTACGGCTTGCCTCATGATCTTATTTATGGCTTTGGCAGGTAAAAAAACTTATGCTATATACTTATGATCGAAGTTATATATGTATAATCAAAGATATATATATATATATATATATATATATATATATATATATATATATATATATATATATATATATATATATATATATATATATATAAAGAGAGAGAGAGAGAGATGGGTCATTCCATATATCAAGTGTACGTTCTTGGTTAATTTTCGACCATCTCTGATCATGCTGAAAAAAAAACGTGCATGTATATGTGAATGTAAGAACTAGTTATTAAGGCGTTATCTCTCTCAAACAAAGCTTTGTGTTGCCTAAAGGGCGCTTCATGCTTAGAGTGCCCAAGTGGAACTGCGTCACGCCAAATAATTTGTCTACTATTATTGGTTTGAGTAATTAATGTGAAACACTTTTATCATTAATCTCAAGGCGCTACTCTTTGATGGCTATGATAGTTTATTTATTTGTGTTTTAATTTTTTTTCTTTTTCGCCTTGTCGAAAAATTGCAATATGCTGCATGTTGAGTGTTTTTTTATAAGCTCAGATTTTTTTTGACAGCATTATATTTACATCTTATGCTTCATGTGTTTCTATATTAAAATAATAAAATGCTTCGAGAGCAAATGAAGCAAAATTATTGCCAAAATGTGGGAAAGTTGGGGAAAACTGCATTTTGACTCATATTCTGGCTTAATTTTTGCAATGTGGCAGTCTTGGTAAAAATACGGCTTTTCTATTGTTGCATATTATAGTTTGTCAGTAAAATAAACAGAAAGTTTCAAGAGTATACTTTTTTATTTTAAAGGAGAAAAAAAATCTTATTGAACAACCACAAGGTAGTAGAAAGCCTGCCTTTGCTTCACCTTCACGGCAAAGCACGTGGAGCTTTTTTTTTGTCGAAAAAAACAAAAAAAAAGCCCTATGGAGTGGCGTTCGTGTGCACGGGCAAAGAAGCGCTGACGTTCCAAACTTGCAGGCTCGGCCTGTATGGCGGGAAAGAAAACGCTAATTTGTGATGCGCCCTCTCCCATCCTCTTAAACCTCACAGCAGTCCCCTCATGGTTTGCCCTCCCCCTCCTTTTCTTCGCCTCCCTCTCACCTATCTGTAATTGTTGAGTCATCGTAGAGCTGTGGCCACTTTTCGCGTGACGGGGCATCGTAATCGCCGTGATCAACGTCGTTAGCATTAATAACATTTCCGAGATAGGCAGCACTTCGGCGCTGTCGCAACAGTGGCCTTGCCAGAGCCGTAAGCCGCCTTTAGGATGCAGGTAAGTCACCTGGTCCAGCAGGCCCATGTTGCCGGCTGCCCGCTGCTTTCCGCTGCGCATAAAGCCTAGCGCGCCGAGCCGGTAGTTGGGCACCACAACTACCACGCCCGTCTGGTTGACGAATCTGCGCGGGTCGGCGAAGAAGTACGAGTTGCCGCCGCTGGCGAAGTGCAGGTCGATGAGCGCCACCAGGACCGCGCTGTGTCCCGCTCCGGCGACGCCCCCGGGGCCTCTGAGCTGGTCGTATGCAGAACTGGCCGTGGGCGTGTAGATGTCCAGGTGGAGGCAGTCTTCGGACGTGTTGGACGCATCGATCAGGGTGGCGTTGCCGTAGTACAGGTTGTGCTGCACGCACGGGTAGCGCGGGTTGCGGCCGTCAAACGACTGCGTGCCCGCGGGCATTGGCTCTGGCCGCCGGAACCGCAGGTAGCCCATGGGAGTTTTGGCATAGGGAACGCCGTAAAACGCAGATACCTGCGCGCCAGAATGTGTGGCGAACCGCGCGTTAGCCACTCGCTTCTGGCCTCGGAGATAGCTCTGAACTTGGTGATCTGTTAGGTGATAAGGGGCTGCCATGTCGAAGACACAACTGATTTATAATTGATTTCCTCGCGATGCACTCGGCAATGGCCAGTACAGATCTTGCTTTCGATATGTCACTCGCCAAGGGTACGCGATTTTTTCCGCCTTTTCGCTACGACGTCAAACTTTTCGGGTAGTCTTTAGTTATGATGCTCGACTGCTCACACGAAGGTAGCGGGATCGAATCCCGGCCGTGGCGGTCGGATTTTGGTGGAGGCCGAATGCTCGAGGCCCGTGGGCTTATTCTTATGTGCTCGCTAAATACACCCCAGGTCAGTGGCGGATCCAGAGGCACTCCCCTCCCTTCAATGCCTCTCGTCCGCCTTCTGTCGCCGATTAAATAAATGAGTGGGACCACTGTAAACACAAATTGACAGTATTTATTTATACAGCGGTTTGGGTTTTGTGAAGATAGTCAACTATTAAAAGCAGTCGTTAACTATTGAAACTATTAGTTAACTATTAAAACCACTTAACTATATACCAGTCGGGACGACACGCGCCCTCCAATATTGTGTTTTTCTTTAAACAACACCTCCCCCCCCCCCCCAAATGAAAATGTGTGGCTGAAGCCGTCCCTGCCCCAAGAGGTCAAAGCTTCTGGAGCCCTCCGCTACGGCGTCTCTCAATGATATTGTGGTACTGAGACGTAAATCCCCAGCAATTACTGCATTACGACGACGTGATACTCTACTACGTGTGTTAGATGTACTGTTACTTTTTAACCACTTCTCTAACGAAAGGAACACAGAGTCTTGGTGCTAATGATGCACACTCGCTCGTTGGCGTGTTACCTCGAGGTTCTTGAATGTGCGTCCGTAGACGGTGCCGATGTCGAGATGCGCTTCCGGTTCCTTGTGCACCTCGACGAAGATGACGAAGAAGAAGTAGGCCGTGAACACGAGCACGTTGGTGGCCGTCACTCCGTGCCACCACCTGCGCACGCCGTATGCGCCTTATTACGGAGAACACACCGTGAGTATCAGAGAAGGCAGTTGTTCTAACTACAGCTGAATGCAGCAGAGATGTTCAGCAAAAGACCCGCAATCTAGAGAATGATCCATGAAAGGAAAACAAATAAAGCAACCACCCGTTGTAGTATGCGGTTAACAAGCAGAATCCGCAAAGAATTCTCAGAATAAATGCTTTCTATAGGTGACCAACAATCAACAACTCGGAGTGCAAGAACACTCGAGTTGGCAATTAAGCTCTGAACTGCTGCTATTTTCTTCGTTATAATTTTGCCAACTCGGGGCTTGTGAGAGCTCATTGCGAGGGCCGATCCTCAGGTTTTGATCCTCAGGTTTTGTGTATACGCATGCCTGTGCATGCGTATACACAAAACCTGAGGATCAAAGAAGTTCGTTTTGAAACTCTGTCACAATGTACATTCATATTCCATTGAGTCTAGTCCTCCGTAGCGCAAGTGGAATTGTTACGGATACAGTAAGCATAAATTGTTTCGCGTTTCACCTTTAGTAGGTGAAGGATGAACTCATATATACCACTGTTACTTACATGTACATCCTCAGTTGTGACCGTCTTCAATCCGCCAACCTTAACAGGCTCCATAGAGCCGTTAAAACAGTTCGGCGATTGTTGTTCCTAGTGGATTATTCAGCTATAATATGCCGCAATTCCGGATCTCAGCCCTACACGATCACACTCAAAAACTTACTACAGATAGGTTTATGTATATAAAGAAAACTGATGGCGGCGTACGTGTCATGCTGAGGCAGCCATACTAGGGTTATATAGGGTCACGTCGACAGACGTGCCTGCATCATTTTTAATTGAGGGCTATCTACGACAACTACACGGTACAGTAAATATTCGATGCACCGACCACGTAGAGCCAAATGTGTACGGACGGCTTGCGAGTAACAATTTGCATTGTGTATCGCATATCGTGGTATGTGGTCGTAAAGCATGAAGACGTCAAATAATGTGTGCTATATGGTCTGTAATGTGGTGCCTGCCCTGCAGCGACACCGCAACCTTGTTTATCACGATGCAGACTGATGTAGCGGCATTGAATCCGCCGTTCACATTTGGTAGGGTTTAAGTAGGTACTGGGGCAACCTATGACGTGAACAAAAGTCTTCGAGATCATGAGGCGTTTCGCGTCTTTTCCGCTAGGTCGTGGTATCGTTAAAAAGGTGGATTGAGATTGAAAGTAGCACTGACCTGTAGGTGAAGGTGGCCTTAGCCGCTTGGACTCGCTCAGCCCGACCCTTGCTGGACGTGATGAAGTGAGCTTGCATCGCAGCTTCTCAGGGTTAGGCGATGGAGAGCTGAAGTGGCTATACCGCCGACAAAAGACAACGCAAAATGTATTGAAGCGATACTAAAAAAAAAAAACGTTGGTCTTTCCGTTGTAGCAATCGGTGTAACACGAAAGTGGAACGTGTCCTCACAGAAGTATATAATTGAATGTTTGTTGTACATAGATATACGAGAGCTTGCACAATGTTTATTGGTGATTGGCAGATATAGCGCCGGTTGGTGTGACGCACCGCGTGTCTCGTCTCCTCTCTACCCCGCCCTTGATTTCCCTCAAAGCGAGTGGGGAATGCGGTGTGGCAGCCAGGCGAACGCCGGAGAACTGTATTCTATTAAAGGTGACTGCTAGGATCGAGGCATGGGTTAAAGCCGCTACCTCGCGGTGTGTTGTGGCAACACTTTTTACTTTTGGAAACGCGCCGAACGGGCGTAGCCAAAGTGTGGCACCCCCCCTCCCCCCTCTGCTATGGCATACAGAGCACAACCCGCAATCCCGGCCCACAATTCAAAGCAATGTGGTCCCCCCCCCCCAGCTCCATCAAAAACAAAAATCTTGCCTACGCTCCTGGTTGCTGTAGAGTTACCCGTGGGGCCCCGCCGCGGTGGTCTAGTGGCTAAGGTACTCGGCTGCTGACCCGCAGGTCGCGGGTTCGATTCCCGACTGCGGCGGCTGCATTTCCGATGGAGGCGGGAATGTTGTAGGCCCGTGTACTCAGATTTGGGTGCACGTTAAAGAACCCCAGGTGGTCAAAATTTCCGGAGCCCTCCACTACGGCGTCTCTCATAATCATATGGTGGTTTTGGGACGTTAAACCCCACGAATCAATCAATCAAATCAGAGTTACCCGTGGGGGCTACGCGTTACTTTACTGTATACCGCTTGTGAAGGGAGGAACCATATTTTCCTAAAAGTAACTAAAGGGGACTCTGGCGCTGCCACCTTGGAAATGATAGATAGTACACAAATTTGCCTAGTCTAGGCGGCACTTGTGGATTTGTTTGTCTATTGTTGTGTTTTGGTTTACGCACCGTCTTGAACATTGTGGCCCGATTTGAATTGATGAGCCTACAGGATTAAAGTGGTGAAGTGCAGCTGCTGAACATTTGCGATTGTCGGCTCACGACAAAGCTGCTTCAGGCCACGTGAAGGCAAACGAAGTTGAAAGAACGAAGTTTAGACACATATGTGCACAACCCATCATTCCCATGGTGCCTGAATGCCGCGCATTGCATCTCCCATAGCCACAAGCGCCAAGGTTCCCTCTAGTGTGTTTATAGGAAACTCTGGGCGGCACCACCCGCACGAACAAAAAGCACTGCGAGACGAAAGTGTGAGGCATAACATGCACATTCGTAGAGCTTGCTTCATGTGGCCAAGTAAGCAAAGCGCCTCCCAGCTATTGTTAAGGACCAAGAGGTCGTAGCTTCGACCACCGTCAAAATAGTCTTTCTCGTAATATTTTTTTCTTTGCCATCGAGTTGCGTCCATTTTGCTGACGTATTTCTGTGACGGAAATACGTCATTAATGTCTTGGTGAACGCTGTCATAAAATACTTCCGTGTTTTCCAAGGAAAAGTGGGTGCGGTACAGGATTTGCTGAAGTTTGCATCGTTATTTCATCGGTACAATAGTTTTGACTATCGGCTGAGAAGCGTAAGTGAAAAAAAAAACGATTAATATTTAAAATTTCGTTCCTACAGCATTCATGTTAGTTTCGCGTATCTTAGCACGTTCTGCACTGGACTGGATGTAAGTTTAAAATTATTTTCACCGGCGAAGCACCTTAAAGCCTCGCAATGTCCGTCCGTCTGTAATCCGTCGGCGCCGTAGTGCGCAGTCGAAGCGCAGGTGCGCCATCTGTGCGGTGCCGCGCGAAAAACAACCGCATTGATTAACTATATTAGAGTACACCGTCAGTACGTTCATCCGTAGTCCGTCCGCCCTTTATACTCGACGGTGACTTCAACGTAGACATTATGGACCTTAGGATCCAGCTTCATGGAGATGCGTGGATTCTAAATTATCGATGTAAAATAAGTATTGGTAAACATCCTCTGTGGCCGTGAATATTGGCTTCTGTATCATAGCGCTTTCTGCTAATGAAGCAATCAAATTTGGAAAGCAAAAAAAATTTCGTAACGTAATCGTGCCGTACACCGTTTCACGACCATGGTTTGAAGGTGATGCTTAGACTTTTCCACAGATGGCTATACCTTAGCGGTGCCACAAGCCTCTCTGGGCTGCGTTGAATAGGCGTGACCCCCCCAAAAATGCACTGCTGGGGCTGTGACGTCTGCCTTCGTTGTTGAGTGACTAGAAAAGGAGGGAAGAAGGCCCCTAATGTCTGTCTGCCTTTTGGGCGACACGGCGCAGTGCCTTAGCCTTCGTACTGCCGCACCACCCTGGCGGCGTTTTTTCTCTCACATGAACAGGTCTGCACGAGGGGTACAAATTATACAGAAATATCGGAATAGACAAGGGCTGCATACACATCGGACCCGCGCATTGCTCTGGGGCAAGAAATCAGTAAGCGAACCAAACACTAAATGTTATCCCTCGAACATAAGTACGCAAATTGTGAGCGTAGTTATCTTCGAGGGACAACATTTGTGAGTGTTCAACCTTGTCTATTTCGCCATTGTCTCTCACTTTCTACAGATTGCTCTACAGTTTGGTAGTCCTAATAATAATAATAATAACAACAATAATAATAATAATAATAATAATAACAATAATAATAATAATAATAATAATAATAATAATAATAATAATAATAATAATAATAATAATAATAATAATAATAATAATAATAATAATAATAATAATAATAATAATAATAATAATAATAATAATAATAATAATTCCAACTGCATACCATGCAAGTCCAAGATTAAAGCGCCACTTTAATCTTGGACGTTTTCTATCGCCTTCGGGTGGTATGAAGCTGATTCGGCATTGGTGCCCGGCCATGATGTGGTGTTCCTGGTGAGGTCTTGGCAATTTTGTTATCGGGTGGATGACTGACGAATGATATCCTTCTGCTGGTTTCTGCTATAAATTTTTCATGTCTGCTCGATAAACCTCAGTTGAAGTATGGTTCAATAAAACTTGCTGCTGGACCAGTTGTAATCTATAGAGTGTGGTGATGCGATGATATTTCATACCTACTACGTGAGTGATGGGCGTATTCATTGACTATACGGTGGAAAGATGAAGTTGTAAGTTCGATATTTGACATATATGTGAGGTTTAACGTCCCAAAACCACGATATGATTATGAGAGACGCCGTAGTGGAGGGCTCCGGAATTTTCGACCACGTGGGGTTCTTTAACGTGCACCCAAATCTGAGCGTGAGCGCACGGGCCTACACCATTTCCGCCTCCATCGGAAATTCAGCTTCGCAGCCGGGATTCGATGCCGCGACCTGCGGGTCAGCAGTCGAGTACCTTAGTCACTATAGACCACCGTGGCAGGGCGAAGTTGTAAGTTTGCGCTCGTCCGTGTCTGTGATGTCCTGTTGTTCGAACTGAGCTACCACAGTTGCCTATACCAACTCAGTCGAAAGTTGAGCGCCTGTGGTGTGTGCCGCTCATCGGTGTCCCCGTTTCATAGCACTCGTCTTTTCTGCATCAAGTGCGCACCAAATCGCCCAAGCACACGTATTAGGCTCCGCTGTTTGCCGGTCAGCGTATACAGCCGTCGCGTGGCCCAAGCTTTGGTTTTTGTTAATCTAACCTGTGCTAACCTATAGGGTTGCCCGGCCGAAGCGTGTTGCCCTTATCGTACGTTACTGCGCTATTTTGTCGAGCCTGTAGAGTGGATACTACACGGAATCACTTCAGATGATGTCTTACCCGAGCGATCGGGACGTCGCGCCAGTTGTGGTGTCCGCTGTTGCCCCCAAGTTGACGAGGAGAGTTCCGAGGCTGGTAAGAGTGCGGGCGACGCGACGAATGAACGTTCCAGCGACGCTCGCCGTGCTCGACCTCGCGCTCTCGTTAATTTTCTTCTTCTCCTCGTCTCGTGGCTCTTACGCAACGCAGCGGATTGGCCGAGTGTTAGGTGATGAAGATGAAGATTTTGGTTTATTTTATTTGTTGTCTTTTTTTCATTTTATTCTCGTATTTTGTTTTTACCCTGTCATTGCTGACGTAGGGTGGACGGTGCTTAGTCAAGCTGCAATAACTGCAGCTTTTTTTGCCGTCCCCCCATATTTCGCCATTGTATCTGTTTTGGTGAAAATAAATGAAATGAAATGAAAATGAAATGAAAGATGGCCATGATTGTGATGCTCGTATGATTAGCACCTACTCACACTAGGGGATCGGTAAGAGGGCGATGGCTTGGTTTTTCAAACACCAATTTATTTTCTCGGATATTCCGTAACATTTCGTTGTGGGAGAGAGACGTCTAGGTGACGCCCGTGGGGGATCGCAAAAGGAAAGGTGGGGGGACGCTATACTTCTATAGTGCTTTGTCTTTCCACTGCGTTCTGGTCGTAAGGGCCGCAGTGCATTTACACCCGACCAAACCTCGCAGTTGGCACACGGGATTGATTCCTATCAATATAAGGGTTCATTAAGCTAAACTGAAAGTCGAACCCAAAGCAGTTGCGAACAAAAAAACTTTGTGAATTAGGCCCTTATATAGTTCACCCAGTGAATTGAAGTTGATACATAGAGAATACAAGACATTCATACGTGCTTGCGGCGCTTGATGCATTCGGCGATGAGGAGCATTAGAGCCAGAAAAATGAAGACTATACGGCCAAGCCAAGTAGCAGGCAAGGCACGTATTTCCGCATCTCCATTCCGTATAGATGACGATGTGCAATTGGTACGTGCGTTGGCACCAAGGTGCTGCTGTACTCCTGCGGTAGCTGTCTGAATTTTCGTTGAAAGGGAGTTAAGCATAGCTGCGTCTGAGGCTTAGCGCTGTTGAAAGCGCGGCACGGAGAACAACAGCAAGCTTGGTGGTGAAATCGGCAATCACGTGACTGCGCTTGACAGATTGCGTGAAGTAACGGAACTTAATAGGATCAATGTCCGCTCTCATATACCGCTGGGCAAAAAAGTGAGCACTGGGGTGATATATGATGTTGCCGAAGCCATTGCCAACTCGGACCTACCAGTCTTGATTAGGCCGGCTTCGGAAGATGCCAATATTACAAGTATATGTCGTATCAGGACATCACGATGCGTAAGAATTACATTTCAGGGCGAATCACTTCCATCACACGTAAAAGTGGGCCACTTCCGACACGCAGTTCGCCCTTTTATACCGAAAACACTTCAGTGCTGGAAGTGCATGAAGTTAGGTCACGTAAGTGGTGTGTGCACGAACTCTACCGTCTGTTCCCGATGCACTGGGCACCACAACAAGGACACGTGCCAGGCCACGATGCTGAAGTGCTCAAATTGCAATAGGCCACATGATGCCTCTTCGAAGGACTGCCCTTTTATTCGAAAGGAGCTAACAATACTCAAGAAAAGGGCTAGAGATGACATCTCACACCGAGAAGCAGCTGCATCCATTACGCGACGATGGTCCTGTCGCCGGCGCTGCACCAAAACCTCGTCGCCTCACGAAACACGTCCAAAACCACCTCCACCTCTCCCACTATAGGGCCAAGCGCTGTCGTTTCTAAGAACAAATGCGTTTATGCCGGCAGTGAAGCAGACGCTTCATTCTTACTGCCAGTCTGAACGCAGCCGTCTCAAAGGACGGTGATGCCTCTAGCACCAGTGCGGGTGACACTTGGCCCAAACTCCCCAAGATAAATGCGCCTGATGAAAGACATCAGACTTCGACAGTGAGGTACACTTCATCGGTACCTGATAACTTTACGGACGAAGGACAACTTATTGGCATGGTCAGCACCCTGGTCAGTGCTATGCGCGTGCTGCTGAGCAAGATGCGGACAACGACAGCTCAAAACGAGTTGCAACTGCTTGACACCATCACTCCAGTTCAAGCAAACCTTCAGAAGTCTGCTGCTTGAGGATGCAAGTGGCACCATCATGGCTTCACCATCGGCAAGATTTTGGGTGCATGGAACCGCGCATGCTACGAATGTGCTCAATTGATTAATACAGGGATGTGACTCACCGCCTGTGATATTAAGCACATAACTGCCGTTTTATCGATGGCATGAGTGACATTTCTCTCCTTCTCTCTCTCTAACTTTTCTTCCCCTATCCCCCTCTCCAGTGCAAGGTAGCCTACCAGGCTCAGTCATGGTTAACCTCCCTGCCTTTCTTTCATCCTTATTCCCTCTTTCTCTCTCTTAGAAAAAAAAGTAGCTTGGTACCTCGTTAAAGAAACACTAAACATGGTTTCATATTTCGTTTATTTCCGAACAAAGCCCTTTTATACTGCACGCATTCATGATGGCGTGAGGTTCGCAGCCAATCACAAGTAGCGCTGATTTTACTCTTCGTCTTCAATTTGAATTCTTTGGCGATGCATTACAAGAGGAGGTGACGGAATTTTGACGGCAGTGACATTTTTATTTAAGTAGTTGTAGTTAGGAAGCAGCAATGTTTCCTAGTAGCAAATGGTCACATTAAAAAAAATCTAGCTGAGGATTCGCAGAGATCTACAACATAAAACAAAGTGGTCACTTCCCATTTCGACGAAATATGTTGCAGCGCGGATTCCTTGAACAGCGCTGACAATGCAGGTCAAGACGTTTCTGAAAAACTTTGTGCGCACACATACAATGCGAAGCGAAGCTCCTTATAGCGGCACCCGTTCGTCCCTCGTAGCCGTTGTAGTATGTAACAAGTATAACATTTTGATCTCCAAGATGGTGCCGGTGAGAGATTTCTTCTGTGCGTTGTTGAACAATAAAAGATAGAGCCCAATGTACTTGCCAATGGCTGCTAATGGGGAATGAGAGACAGGAGCATTCGGCTTTTAGTTAACGCGCACGCTGCGATCCCCATTAGCAGCCATTGGCATGTACATTGAGCACTATCTAACAAGAAAGGGTTACTACGTTATACTCGCTGCATGTAACCTCCTTAGGTTTAGAAAGGTTTAGCGAGCGTTGAGCCGCAGTGCCATGATTACAATGAACTAGTATATACCATGAATGAACTCGAGGTGGTTAAAGGTGGGAAGTAGATACGAAGCGCAAGCTGTAAGAAAGTGTGCGTGTGCCACCTCTCGTTTAGTCCTTGGAATGTCCGCTGAATGGCGGTGCTTCTAAATGGGGAATATATGATGATAAGATGCGAGATGGTGGTACTTGGAGTGTTGAATAGATGAACGAACGGACACACAGACAGATAGATGCATGGATGGACCCATGAACGGACGCAGGGGCGGATGCATGGACAAACGCAGGGACGGACGCACGCACGGACGTGCGGATGGACGCATGGACGGTCACACAGACGGACGCATGGACGGACGGAAGCAGGAACGAATGGATGGACAAATGCTTCGCCCCACTCTCCATCATTCACTCCGTGGATATGCTGCCAATTTTTTAAATGCATCATGCGGTCAGCGTTAAAATACAGGACATGACAGCGTCTCGAGAAAACACATGATTCATATAGTATAATCACTGCTCACCCATTCGCGCAAACCAAGCCAGGGACAGAAGGCGACGCTGCTGTATAGTGTTGAGCACTTCGTTGTAGCCACTTTGCTCCACAGAATCTCCTTTGCTCCGCTATTGACCACGTAGTTAACGCTCCTTACGTCAAGGCTACAATTAAACTATTAGAATCGCGACGCAGTGCACGTTACAGACGGTCCAATTTTACGTACCTTTCGAACATGAGAACAGCTTCACGTATCTAAAGAAAGAAAGAAAGGAGCTCCGATTCGCCTCAATGTAAGACCCCCAGGGGACTATTACATAAGGGGTGGTTACAAGATGAACAAATACAAAAATGTCCTTCACAAAAGCTTATACGACGCAATAAATTTGTTATTCTAAAGTGTTGTTAGTACACCACTGGAACCTTTATTACGCATTGTTAGTTTCGATATATTCTGTCAGACGCCTTAGAAACAGAGACGGGCAGGTGGTAGCAAATATTTCCTCGCGAAGGCCGTTCCATTGTGTCCAGAAAAAGAATGAGGACAAAAAAGTAGTGGTTCGTGCACGCGGACGCGATACTTGGTGCGAGTGACCTATAGGCGGCCAGATGTGCGCGCTGCGGGTGAAATATAAGGTGGTTGATTAAGAGAGCTGAAAAAGATTTTGTGGTAGAGCGATAGGCTGGCGAGACGGCGACGGTGGGTTAAAGGTGAAAGACCGCTTTGCGATTTTAGTGACGTGGCGCTTACGTCATCGGAAAACGCGGAATGAATAAATCTGTTCGCCCGATTTCGAACCGCCTCTAATGATTCGGTGAAATATACCTGTTGTGGATGCCAGACAGATGACGCGTATTCGAGTTTTGGCCGAGCGAGTGTTTGATAAGCGATTAGTTTTACGTGCCTCAAGATAGTTTAGATATTAAAACAAAAAAAAGCTAAACATTTGGCAGATCCCACGTACCTTGGGAATCTAGCATGCGGAGGGAAGGTGACAGTGTTGTAATTTTGTTGTTGAGCGACACGTTATGAAATGACGCTAAATATATGTACAAATGTGGCACGCATAAGTTTATGTTGAACATTTGCAGACGTATATAACCAGTCGTTCGCACTCGCGCAACGATGCCAACAGGAACATGAGCATTATCAATTCTAGAAGCGATAAGCTGATATGAAGCGCTGGTGCGCGCGAGGTATGTAGCCCTGGACACTGATACATGACTCAACTTCAGCGGATGGCACCTAAGTACAATTGACGTTAAGCTTACGTGACGGCTGTATCATAAAAGTACATATGTAATGTTTATAAAATTAGATAGCCAGCACAGCAACTGAATTGGTGTGTCACTAACATTATGGTCTATTTGAAAGGTAGTTCTGAGATCTGGAGTGGCTCTGTCGTACTTGATTGCCACGCAGAATAGTAGGGTTCGATTCCTGCTGGGTCCCTGACATTCATTCTTTGCATTCGTCGCTGATGTCTTTTTTTTTCTTAACGCTCACTCGTTAAAAATACCCATGTATTATCTCGCCGTTCCTGGGTCAATCACCGGTGGCACATACCCGCATACTAGTGGCACATACCCGCCTGCGTTTATGGGCCACTGTCTGGCGGAAAGTGTTTGATGACGTGCGCGACGGGATTGTGACATTATATATGTTTTGACCAGCGCGTCTTATTTGTCTAACCATCTTATCCTCCCATACTAATTTTGGTTCACGCCAAGAGAAGTTAAGATGGTGATAACGAGAGCACCCAGACGAAAGTGGCTCGATAGATAGATAGATAGATAGATAGATAGATAGATAGATAGATACCTAAAATGCTTGCAGTATGCAAATAAATGCTTTGAACTTAAAAACAAGAAAGGGATTTTACAACTTGAATACAAGGCAGTAACCATTACCCTATAGGTCTACTCGCTTTAGGCGAGACATCGACACACGCGCCGGGAGATATCTGTTTAAAAACAGATGTATAACGGGATGAAAGATCTGCAAATTGCATCAAAGTTTCGGCGTATTCCAAGTGCTCGCCAGATCAACTATACAAGGTGAATGTTCGTACTCATGGACGGTTGATCTTATGGTAACATCCTTTAGGACGACGGGACAGCATCCGTTCTTGCTCCGTATCTTACGACTGCCTATACGTGACCTACATATATAATAACCAGAAGCTTTGAATTTTGTCGCAGCATTACGCTCACACAGTATGACCGCAGCATGTACTGTATGTTGCGTACAAGATCACGCTCTTGTTTCTCGCCTTTCTTGTCCCACTGTTCAATGAACAATAAGCGTATACGCATTCACGACACCCAGAACAAATCAAACTCGAAACGACGCAAAAAACTCAGTGCTGACTTACCTTGCTTCCGAGACCTAAAGCGCATACATGTGGTTCCAGCACCGAGTTTTATTACTGTTTATCAGTAAGGTATGACACCAGCTGTCCTTTAGGGTGGTGTCCTTCGGCCCGCGTGGGCAGAGCATAACGCAGGTTCCAAGTGTGGCACTCGACCTTATCCGAGTGTACACGTATATATGTGAAATGAAGATTTAACTAATCGAAACAACGCGCTGTATAGTTTCTTGTCCAAGTTGTGTACGCGCGAATCGCTCAACCGTCCTTTTGCGCGGGCCAGAGCAGCCAGCTTGTCGGGCTCTGGAACATATTTCGATGACTCAGACTTCAGTTCGCTCGAGCCGAGCGCATTTCGAGACCCGAGTGGTCTTAAAGTTCTTTGCGAGCGTGCACGGGCGCGCATTCAGACCACGACCTTTCAGTGCAGAACATCCTGCGTTTACATGAGACGTCTCTAAAAAGTCACAGCCTGAGCACTCCGTACGAATAGTTAACCAGCGAAAGCTATAGAACGTCCAGCCCCGGTGTTAAGTATGCAGTGGGTTCGACCCGACGTAGCACTGAATCATTTCACAACTACTGGTTACATGCTCGTGCTTCTTAACGAGGTTAGACACACCTTTCGCTCGGGTTCGTTGGCACAGTGTTTATTTCACATGCCGCACACTGTGTCTCGTATGATCACGTACATGGGGGGAAGTAATGAGCGGTTAAATGCGTTTCGCAACGCGTTAATCACAGGCGGTCACCGATGTCGCAGCCGAAGTCAATGTGCCACTGGAGAAACTCCCGGTCAAAGCGGTGTTCACTCCGGGGAACGCGCTTCCGCAGTCATCAAATTTACGCTACAACGCCGCGTTGTTGCATGCGTCTGACATCGCGAGCCATCTCCTCAGGAGAAATTGTTGCGCGCGGGCTCGGCGCTACGGCTGCAATGACGTCACGCACAACGCAGCCAATGGCGTGCGTGCTGGGGACGACGTAACTGATAACACAACCGCTGGAGACCGCTCGTGACACCGTTTTCGAACGGATGTTCGTTTCTGCTAGCCATATACAGCTTTCGCTGTAATGCATGTTCTATGTAATATTCGGTCCGTGTAACCATATATTCATAAAATACAGGACCTTTAACACGAAAGTGTTTTATGCCGGGTTCCACGAAGATTTCAGTGACGTATTTCCGTCGCGGAAATGACATAAAAAATACGCGCGATCAAAAGATTAAGAAAAAAAAGTTTCGTCAACGGGAGTCTAATCCATGACATCTTGATGTGCTACAACAGGTGCCGTGCACGCTATCCACTGCGCCATGGTCACATACTTTGTACGCCTTAAAAAATACGCCTTTTATATTTACCACTGTCCTCTCACAGCGTTCTCGGTAAATTGCAGTAATGAGCCGTGACCGTGGAAACCGTGGTTAGTTCCTTCAACGCGTCGTTTCTAAGCGTCCGTCCCATTCGACGAACGGACAAGCAGCATTTTATGACTTCTCTTGATGCACGGAAGGTTCGTTATTTAGTGAAGCTATAGTTATATTACTAGTGGATGATTGCGGGCTGTGACTCTGACGTCATCGGGATCATTTTGAGAATGTCCTACTGTGGCGCATGTGTTCTCGTGCATTTACCCTATATCTCGGTAACTGCTGTTGATAATATTGTTACGTGAGTAACGAGACAAAGTATTGCGAATATATTCGAAAAATATATTTGCAAGAGCGGTTGCAGCACTGGCCAGTCTGGCTCCGAGCTCGAGCAGCCAGCGAGCCTCATCTTCCTCGTCGGGCGCACACGCGCATTCGCACTATGGTTTGTGGCAGCCTACAGGTAGCATAACCCCCGTCGGCAAAGGCGCCGTCTCGGCGCATCTAGATGTCAAGATCATTGGGCGAGTGGTACTGCTTCAGGCGTGCGACGTGTACGATGTCGGTGGCCCTAGGGGTGGATGAAGACGGCGAGGCAGCAGGAGTGATTTCATAAGTGACGGGAGTCACCTCACGAAGCACTCTGTAGGGCCCTGTGTACCGAGAGAGCAGCTTGTCAGACAGGCCAACGTGCCTGGTCGGAGACCACAGCAGAACCAACGAACCGGGCGAAAAGTGCACATCGCGGTGTCGTTGGTCGTACCGACGCCGTTGGTTTGCTTGGGAGGTCAGAAGGCGAGCACGAGCGGTTTCGCGTGCGTGGGCGGCCCGGCTGATGGCGTCCAGAGCATATTGTGAAGTTGGAGCTGCTGGTAACGGAATCGTCGTATCGAGGGGTAATGTGGGTTCGCGGCCGAACAGCAAGAAAAAAGGGGAGTAACCAGCCGTGTCGTGGCGCGAAGAATTGTAGGCAAATGTCACGTATGGTAAAGCGATGTCCCAGTCAGAGTGATCTGAGGAAACGTACTTTGCAAGCATGTCAGTTAGGGTTCGGTTCAGGCGTTCTGTGAGGCCATTTGTTTGCGGATGGTACGACGTAGTGAGCTTGTGGCGTGTTGCACAAGAGCGTAGGATGTCCGCTATGACTTTCGATAGAAATGTGCGGCCTCGGTCCGTGAGCAGCTGGCGTGGAGCACCATGTTGCAAGATCACGTCGTGTAGAAGAAAATCGGCGACGTCAGTGGCGCAACTTGTTGGAAGGGCGCGTGTGATTGCGTAGCGTGTGGCGTAGTCTGTGGCCACAGCTATCCACCTGTTGCCAGCAGAAGACAGAGGAAAAGGGCCGAGTAAGTCCAAGCCGACGCGAAAGAAAGGTTCCGTAGAAATATCGAGTGGTTGAAGGCGCCCAGCCGGAAGCGTCGATGGTGTTTTGCGGCGCTGACATTCCTCACACGCCGCGACGTATCTTCTGACGGACCGTGCCAGACCTGGCCAATAGAAGCGACGGCGAATCCGGTCGTATGTGCGGGACACACCCAGGTGACCGGCAGTAGGAACGTCATGAAGTTCGTGGAGTACAGCCAAGCGGAGGTGTTTGGGTATGGCAAGCAGCAGAGATGGGCCGTCTGGATGGAAGTTATGCCGGTATAATGTGCCATTCTGGAGTACGAACGAGCGATAGGATCGGTTCGATGGGGAGGAGTCGAGGCGCTCAATGATAGCTCGTAGGGCTGCATCACGGCGTTGCTCGTCGGCTATGTGGTTCAGTTGAGAAACGGAGCACACGCAGGCGTCGTTGTCAGGTATGGTGGCCGATGGGTCAACTGGATAGCGAGAAAGGCAATCGGCGTCCTGGTGCAGGCGTCCAGACTTGTATATCACAGAAAAGGTGTATTCTTGCAGTCGCAGAGCCCAGCGACCAAGTCGACCTGTAGGATCTCTTAAGGATGAAAGCCAGCAGAGCGCGTGGTGGTCGGTGACGACGGAAAAGTGAGTGCCATATAAATATGGACGGAATTTTGAGACCGCCCAGACAAGAGCAAGGCATTCTCGCTCCGTGATCGAATAGTTACGCTCTGCAGGTGTAAGGAGGCGGCTAGCATACGCGATAACGCGGTCGTGTCCCTGTTGGCATTGGGCGAGAACGGCTCCGATACCGTGACCACTGGCATCAGTTCGGACCTCAGTTCGGGCAGATGGGTCAAAGTGGGCGAGGATAGGGGGCGTCGTCAAAAGTGTTATGAGGTGAGAGAAGGCGGCAGCTTGAGTGGACCCCCACGAAAATGGAACGCCTTTCTTCAAAAGATCGGTAAGTGGTTGGGCGATTGCCGCAAAATCTTTCACGAACCGCCTAAAGTAGGAGCAAAGTCCCACAAAGCTCCGGACATCTTTGGCGGATTGGGGTACTGGGAAACTCGTGACGGCACGAATTTTCTCAGGGTCCGGTCTCACACCAGAAGCATCGACAAGGTGGCCCAGCACGGTAATCTGTCGGCGGCCGAAGTGACACTTCGAGGAGTTCAACTGGAGGCCAGCTTTGCGGAAGACGTCGAGAATGGCCGACAGACGCTCAAGGTGGGTCTCAAACGTAGGTGCAAATACGAGGACGTCGTCTAGGTAACACAGGCATGTTGACCATTTGAACCCGTGTAGCAGAGAGTCCATCATACGTTCGAACGTGGCGGGGGCATTGCATAGACCGAAGGGCATAACCTTGAATTGGTATAGGCCATCTGGAGTGATGAAGGCGGTCTTTTCTTGGTCTTTCTCGTCTACGGCAATCTGCCAATAACCAGAACGAAGGTCGATGGATGAAAAGTAGCGTGCGCCGTGGAGACAATCGAGGGCGTCATCAATACGTGGTAAAGGATACACGTCCTTTTTGGTGATTCGATTTAGATGCCGGTAATCGATGCAAAAACGCCATGTGTTGTCCTTCTTTTTAACCAGGACGACGGGTGACGCCCATGGGCTTGATGAGGGCTCAATAATGCCTTTAGTTAACATCTTATTCACTTCAGCTTGAATAATCTGGCGCTCCGACGCGGACACGCGATACGGTCGACGGTGAATGGGAGCAGCATCACCGGTGTTGATGCGGTGCTTTACAAGAGAAGTTTGGCCGAGTGGGCGGTCGTCAAGGTCGAAGATGTCACGGTAGGAAGCTAGAAGGCGTGCGAGAGCGGCTGATTGCGCTGGGGGAAGGTCAGGGTCGATCATGGGACGTATTGACATGTCGAGGCATGTGGCATCGAGTGGGCGACAAGGAAAATTGGGGCATGCGTCGGCTGCGAAAGTGGTGACGTGATCATCGGCTAAGGACCGCAACGTGGCAATTAGGATGCCTTCAGGGAGGACTTGCTTTGTGAAGCCGAAATTTATGACGGGTAGACGGGTCCGGTTGGAGGCTACAGTTACGATGCAGTGAGGGACGGTGACGTCACGTGCCAGTAGGACATCAGGAATCGGCGTGACGATGTAATTCCCATCCAATACGGGTGAGGTCGTGGCAAATTCGGTGAATGTGAGGGCTTTAGGCGGTAAGCGGAGGAAGTCTGTGGCAGAAAGGCCGTGTTGAGGTTCAGGGTGAATATCCGGCTGAAGAGGAAGGTCTAAGCAAAGAGTACCAGCGGAACAGTCGATGAGAGCAGAATGGGTCGACAGGAAGTCCATCCCTAAGATGAGGTCATGAGGACAGTTCTGGAGCACCGTGAATAGAACAGGGATGTAACGGTCGGCGATGCGTATGCGAGCCGTACACATGCCAATGACAGGAACAGTGCCGCCATCGGCCACACGTACAGCTTCGGTAGCAGGGGGCGTGAGTACTTTTCTTAAGCGGCGACAAAGATGAACGCTGATGATGGACACATGAGCGCCAGTATCGACTAGTGCCGACAGAGAAATACCGTCCACGTGTACATCGACAAGATTTTTGTTCGTATGAAGCGTCAATGGAGGGTTTGGTTCAGACAGGGATGATGCAGCACTACCTCCAGGGGCTGCACTGTCTAGTTTTCCGTCGGGTACGATGAAAAGTTAGGCGGCGAGTGATGGCGGCGTGGCTGGGGCGACGGGGAACGACGGCGTTGAGGGGACGGAGAACGAGCAGGAAGGCGGCTGTTAGACGTGTCGAAAGCAGGGGCGGTACGGCTGGACGAATACCGGCGAAGATCTTCATATGGGCTATAAGGTGCGAAAAACTGGCTCCTATGTGGCGGCGTCCAGGAGGCACGGCAGTAGCGGGAGACATGTCCAACGCGGTGGCACCGGAAGCAGATCGGTTTGTCGTCAGGAGTTCGCCATTCCGACGGGTTGCGAGATCGTGGAGCAACAAATGGGTCACGTCGAGGTGCATTAGTGGGAATTGGTCTGGAGGAGGGGCAAGAGATGGGGCAAGCATCAGGGAACCCGCGGTTGGCGAATTCTTGTCGTACGACCGCCTGAATAACGGAGATCGCGGGGGTTGTCGGTATCGTATGTTCGAAAGAAGTGGGCTGAAGCGGCGCTGGACTTGCTGCTTCAAGTTCCCGTCGAACGATACGCGTTACACTCTGCTCAAAGGGCGGTGTGACGGTAGAATCGGAGCAGGTGGACGTAGCCGCCGTGTTTGGCAACCGAGAAAAAGGAGGGCGCACCCGACGGCTTTTTGCTGTTTCGAAACGGCGGCATTCTTGAATTACACGGTCGATGGTCGAGACGTTAGTGTACACCAGCAAATTGAAGGCGTCGTCCGCGATCCCCTTCAAAACGTGTCCAACCTTTTCAGCCTCAGACATCGCCTCGTCCACTTTTCGGCAAAGAGCGAGAACTTCTTGGATGTATGACACATACGATTCAGTTGGCGACTGGACACGGGTAGCCAGCTCCTGTCGTGCAGCTGCGTGGCGACCGGTCGGGTCCCCAAAGATGTCACGTAGCTTCTCCTTGAACGTGTCCCAGCTGGTGAGTTCGGACTCATTTGTCTCGTACCAGACACGCGGGGTTCCGTCCAAGTAGAAGAGAACATTAGCGAGCATCATGGTAGGGTCCCAACGGTGAGTTTGACTGACCCGTTCATAAAGGCGAAGCCATTTGTCGACGTCGAGGCCAGGTTGCGCAGAAAATGTCCCGGGATCACGTGGTGTTTGGACGGCGACAAAGGTTGTCGGAGAAGCCGCAGATGATGAAGCGGACGCGTTGTCACTGGAAGCCATGGCGGAAAGCTGGAGGATGCGGCCACTGCGGAGCTGCGTGGTGAGGACGGGGATCGTTCCACCTCCACCAAATATGTTACGTGAGTAACGAGACAAAGTATTGCGAATATATTCGAAAAATATATTTGCAAGAGCGGTTGCAGCACTGGCCAGTCTGGCTCCGAGCTCGAGCAGCCAGCGAGCCTCATCTTCCTCGTCGGGCGCACACGCGCATTCGCACTATGGTTTGTGGCAGCCTACAGGTAGCAATATTGTCGTTTTAGACGTTGTAATACATTGAACTCTCACTCTCACGTAAATTATTTGACTTTAGTGTCCCTTCAGCAAGTGGGCCACTGCGGCTGCCGAACTACCTGTTGGGGTTTCGAGCCCCGGAACCATGTGATGAGTTCAGGAATTTCCGACACTCATGAGTTCGGGAAATTGAGACACCCGCCACCGGGGTGTCTCACTTGAAGCGTGCACTTCATGAAGAATGAATGAAGTGCACGCTTCATGAAGAATGAATGAAGTGCAGTTTAGAATGAAGCGTGCACTTCATTCTAAACGCACGGCCCTCGAGGGCGCCCACGTTTCAAACAGTCCTTAAAATCAGCAAGGCAGGGAGACATTTTGCAGACAATTTATTACAGTAAAACATTTTCACAACAAATGCGCTATTTGCTATTCACATGTTGTTATATACATAACTATTGCAGTTAAAAGAGTTGTTTCGGTATGCAACAGAACGTCAGTGTGGGCTTGAAATTAATTTCTACATTTTAAATAAGGCGCGAAACTTATGTATGCCGGACAGATGATATTGAAGAATAATTAACATTTCCAACATTTTTAAAAAAATAATTTATGACATCTTCAAATTATTTAGTAATTCAAATAGAAAGAAATGCTTGTATAGACAAAAAATGGGGAATATACACTCGCACAGATGCTGGCTATGCAAGCAATGCCGCGATGAAATTTAAGCGAATGCCAGTGTATCACGTGAATGCGGGTAGCTTTGTTTTCTACTTGTTTCGGAAGCTCTGACAATATGTAATGATAATAAATGTATGTTCTGAAAACAAGTGAGCGTTATTTGGTATAGTTAAAGGAAGCGAACAAACGTATTGCCTGCAAGGCTTAGCATTTCAGTGTAGGCAAACTACAAATATTTCAGTTCACACAAGCGCGAGGCACTTACAAAAAGTTCTCGGTGGATTGCATAAAATCTGAGACGGGTCCAATCTGTTGGCGATGTCCTTACAGTCAGACTACTGTGCTGACATTTGCCTGAATATATTAAATACACGTGATTATGTGGGCAATAAAAACTCGCTTTTAAAACCTTCTGTAAAGCTATCGTTGCAGAGGCACAATGCCTGTGGTTTTAGAAACTCACTAAGATGCTATCACGCTGAAACGAACGAGTAATGCTCCGCTGCAGCGAACAAGGAACCAATGTTTGAAATGAAAACACGCGTATTTACAATTGTGGCATGGACTCTACAGGGAGGCAGAGTATACATGTTCCGTGCAGGAAGGCGGAGTATTCCATGTTCCAGCTGCTTGCTCCATTCGAGAGCACCGTTCTTACGCACGCGACAAGTGCAGCTAAAAAAAGTGCGATGTTTGTGACAAAAAGAAATGTTACACATTTATAATATGCAACATTAAGCAGTTTGAGAATGATGATGCACGCTAAAACGCAACGAAAACTAAAATTATCTAGATAACGAGAATACGGCAAAAAAAATAAAAATCGGCATTATATTCCTAAGAGAAACTAATAAAGCGCGAAGTAAAGCAAGGTAAACAATAAAACAAGCGCGACCGCTCCATGCCTGCCGCGCTTGGCGCGAATGATTGGAACGCAATCGCTGGCAGATTCCGTTATAAGCTCTATCAACGCTTGGCACTTCTCCGTGCACCTCGTTGACACGTATGGCCCCCGTCACATTTTGCAGTCATCTACATGCCGCATCTTTGGATGACATCACTACTTTGTACTATCACCGCTACAGGGTCCTTGGAACTGTACTTGAGGAGTCCCGCGCGCTTAAATTTCAGTTCGTGGCTCACGTAGATCACAGGTGGTACACAAACGGCGGAAACAATTGGTCTCCGTGTCCTCGTGGCTCGCTACATGGCTGTGTGTTGTGTGCCGTCGTCGTTGGTCATGGCGTAGTTCACGTTGCCGTTGGAAATGATGGAGATCTCGCGGAGTTTCTCGCCGGCGTTGTTCTGCAAGCAGATAGACTTGTATGAGGACACGGACCACCATATATATATATATATATATATATATATATATATATATATATATATATATATATATATATATATATATATATATATATATATATAGTGGGAGTAATAATTCAATGGGCCAGTTACTCTTCGTGAGGGTATGGGATATGGCACAACGGGAGCGTTGTCAACAAGGATAAATATATTTCTGAACAGTTTCGGGAGGGGTCCTCCCTTCATCAGGGGATGAGTTATACTGACATGAACTTCCCAACTTCGTTGCTGCCGCGTCCCTCTCGCCTTGAAAGATGTTTACGAGAGTGAGAGGGAACTAAAAAAAGCAAAAAAAAAAAGAAAAATAGGGGGGAAGAAAAAAGACGAAAAAAAGAAAAAAAGAAAAAGTAAGAAAAGAAAGAAAGTAAAAAAAGGGGAAGAACCACCGTCTTGACAGTGGTTCTTCCCCTTTTTTACTTTCTTTCTTTTCTTTTTCTTTTTTCCTTTTTTTCGTCTTTTTTCTTCCCTTTTTTTCTTTTTTTCTCTTTTCTTTTTTTAGTTCCCTCTCACTCTCGCAAACATCTTTCAAGGCGAGAGGGACGCGGCAGCAACGAAGTTGGGAAGTTCATGTCAGTATAACTCATCCCCTGATGAAGGGAGGACCCCTCCCGAAACTGTTGGGAGATAAATATATTTATCCTTGTTGACAACGCTCCCGTTGTGCCATATCCTATATATATAGTGCCAGGTCAAGCAGCATTGCACGTTTTGGGTCCAGAACTTCTACGCTGAGCATATTGTATACGCATTGGATCGACATTTTAAGTACTAACATGTGGTACAGTGGCTGACTTGGTCGCCGAATAACTCGGAATGTAGCTGCAACGAAGGCCGCACTGTTCAGGGGAAGATGGAAGCTTTAGACAAGTGGTTTTGTCTTGGTCAAGGCAGACGAAAGCAACACCACTTGTCGACACCTTTCTTCTCTCAGGCCTTATCTGAAATATATCTCTTGTCTTTCCTTATAATACCTTTGTAGTAATGATTGCTGGAGTTTTACGAGCAGAAAACATGATACAATTAGGAGAAACGTCGTGGTGGAGGGTTCCGGTGACAAATCATTTGTGGTTCTTTGACGTGCACCTGAATCTAACTAAACGAGCCTTCAACGTCTCGCCTACATCGACATGCGGCAGGTATCTGACCCACGTCCTTCTGGTCAGCAGCCGAGCACTGTGAATACGTACTCTACTTCAGAAGCGGGTTCCTTGATCTTAAGTGAAGGAGCCATTGTGGATACACGTACCTCTTCCTTCAGAGGCCCGCATTTTTGTTCCTTGTGCCCCATAGGCCTCGTTCTTGAGTATAGCTTCCTCATGAATGGCGCTATTAGGCTCGGGTCGACATCAGCCGAGTTCTTGAAACCTGTGTAGTGACAAAAAAAAAAAGTCCGGAAGGCACTTTGTAAATTCCAAAGTGTGTTCGGCGAAATAATGTGGCCATTTGTCTGTCATGTGTTTCCTTAGCGTGTTTCTTCTGTTTACACTCCCCCAGCAATCACGTGATTGCTCAGAGATTGTGAGGGGGAGCGGTCACAACTGTCACCGTTCCAGGGCACGGATGCATAGACGCGAGTATAAGACACTGAAGGCTTTCTCGCCTTAATATCGTTGATTGATATGTGGGGTTTAACGTCCCAAAACCACCATACGATTATGAGAGACGCCGTAGAGGAGTGCTCCGGAAATTTCGACCACCTGGAGTTCTTTAACGTGCACCTAATCTAAACCTAAGCACACGGGCCTACATCAGTTTGGCCTCCATCGAAAATGCAGCCGCCGCAGCCGGAATTTGATCACGCAACCCCTTAAAAATGTCAGCAGTTTCTTGAAGCAGCCAAAAACTGGCCAGAAAGTGCGATTGATTCTAGTATAAACAAGAAAGACCATGAAATATATAGTCAGAAGTTTCAGCATTCTTTTCGCATTGTGAGTAGGATTTATATCTTTAAATCGTACTTAAAAGTAACAAAAACCGTCATGTGGTGCAGCCTATAGAGGAAGAGAACAGAAGCTGTATTATGAAATACGGAGTATATCATTAAGCTGTACGTAGTCGCGTAAACTGATGCTGTCACGCGCACCGGCCCTCAAAATTAAAGTATGTATATTATTACCCAGCCCCGCTCAATTCTGTGCTGCTTTCTACGTGAAATGACTAGCATGGTGAAAAAGCGGCGCTGCCGTCGCAACCTATGGTGGACCAAATCGGGCCATGGCGCATGCGCGCACGCATGCGCAGTAAACCGCCGCGATCGAACACGAACCGCCCGCACGCTCAGTGTTTGCAGCAAGCGAGTATACGACTTGATATTCGCTCTGATTACAATCGTTTCGCGGCCTTTTCCACTTTGAAATTACGTGACTCACACGGACTGACTGGTAATTTTTCCATTCCGCGCAAAAAAAAAAAATGGCACCATAAAAATTGGTTGTTGGTCCGTCTGAAGGGGTGCAGCACTAATTTTCCAATAAATCATCGAACGACCGCACTATTGAAGTTTATGGCCTAACGAATCGATTGGCGTAAAAATTTAGCAAATCTGTCAAGAAAAAGCCGGGTTACAAGGCTATGTCGCACGTTTCAAGCACTTCCTCTCTCCTCTCACCCACGAGCTCGCTGGAAGCTTCACAGCCAGGGACGAGAACAAGGAAGTTACGTCAGCGCGCGTCGTGAGCGTGCGTGATAAAACGCGATATGCTCTCTCCTGTCACAATTCCTGTGCACGAGTGTGGTTCACTGTGTAATGTTAGCAGACTACGGAGCGCAGCGCCGGCACGCGGTAAAAAGGTCATATGATCCAAACGCTGATATTGACCAATAACTTGCCCTGTTTTGTTAGGCGTGAAGCAGCTGGCTCCGCCCACCGAAGAGAGTGAGTGCGGGCGTGCTTGGGTACGAAGAAAGCGTACTTGAGAATAGAGTAATTCCTTCTTAATCTTAGGCACCGCGCCGTGCTCCCGACCGGGTTGCAGAAATTAGGTGCCCTTTTCTCATCTTCTAACCACCACTACCACCACCACCACTATCTGAAGTTTTGTTGCCGCTTACGACTGCAAGATTTGGCTGAGGTGTTCCTGTAAGTGTCCGTTTTTCACAGGATGTGTTTGCTCACCGTACCCGACGGCTTTTCCACGACTTCTTTAAGTTGATTTTTTTTTCTTTATGTCTTTGCGCTAAATGTGCGAGTTAAGCTCACGGTTTCTTAACTGCGCAACTGAAGCACGTACTGCAATTCGGTAACAAATCTATGCATGCTGCCGTCCACTCTGCGTGAACACGGCGCAGCGTGACCACGCTCCGCGGAGCGCCATTGCATCCGGTATTGCCATGCACTGAATCGAAGAGTTGCAGGAATTTCACGTTATCTGCTACGCGCTACAGCGCTGTAGCAGATAACGTGAAGTATCTCGTGTCGATCCCTGCGCACATGCACCACGAAGCTTCGATGCGTGGTCGTACTGGTTGCACTGCCGCTCCGCGGAGCGCAGCCGCGCTGAACCACGTTCACTCTATGAAAAGGACGAAAGTACACACAGTTTATTTATTCGTCTGCTTCCGATACCCTTGCAATGGAGCGTACAGCACTGTGACGTTTATTTGTTTTAACCTGCTGTTTCGTAGTTGTTTAACTGACCGCTGGTATAACAAAATTGCGCTTTTCACAACGGTTGATTCTTGGGGCTTAGGAGATGTGCTGAAAATAGGCATTAAAGGCCTATTCACCACGTGCATACGCGTTTCAGAGCATCAGCGCGTGGCTACTTGTCGCGGCGCCGCGCCCTCTCCCAAGGAGAGAGAGGGCGCGCACTTTCGCATAGCCGCGCGTCCTCTTTGTCTAGGGAGATGGCACGACGTCGCGTCAGAAAGTCATGAGGGGACAGAACGCATACGCGTGGTCAGGCGTTAGGGCCGTTCCGCGCGCTTCCCGCACAGCCGCAACGCACGTGCCGGGACCCCTACCGCACGCAAGCGGGGGCCAAGTAACCCGATTGATTGATTGATTGATTGATTGATTGATTGATTGATTGATATGTGGTGTTTAACGTCCCAAAACCACTATATGATTATGAGAGATGCCGTAGTGGAGGGCTCCAGAAATTTAGGCCACCTGGGGTTCTTTGACGTGCACCCAAATCTGAGCATACGGGCCTACAACATTTCCGCCTCCCTCGGAAATGCAGCCGCTGCAGCCGGGATTCGAACACGCGCCCTGCAAGTCAGCAGCCGAGTACCTTAGCCACTAGACCACCGCGGCGGGGCCAAGTAACCCGATTGGTAACCCGATTGGCGACGCTCTTTCACCCTCCGCAGCGTCGCCAATTGGCTTATTTGTACCCCGCTTGCGTGCGGTAAGGGTCCCGGCACGTGCGTTGCGGCTGTGCGGGAAGCGCGTGGAACGGCCCTTCAAGCTTCATTGGATGCGTCAGGCGTCACCATGCTGCATTTGGTTTTTCACTCGTATACTGCCGGAAAGCGGCATGAAAGAAGTACACTCACCGCAAAAGAGCGTAATGAGGAAGTTTGCGATGATAGTGGTAAGGAAGCTGATAACGGGAATCCACAAGTAGGACACATGGTACAGGTCGTATATTCCTCTGCAAACAAAAGCGAGAGAGTAACAAAATTAGGGGCTGCGCACGCGTGCTTTGAAGAAACACGTTATGAACACATGGTTACACCGAGCCGTGTGCACGGTACGCCTGTACTAGAGTGCTTATACGGGTCGTTTGGTACGTGCCCATAAAAAACGAGCGACAGCGCAAACCACAGGACAGAGACGGACCTAAGAGCTGATTTACGCTTGACTGGTCGCCAGTCAGCTCTTAGTCCGTCTCTCTCGGTTCTGTTCTTCACACTGTTTCTCGTTTTTAGGGGCGAAGCTCGTCCGCGATGTATGTAGTAGTAGTAGTATTAGTAGTAGTAGTAGTATTAGTAGTAGTAGTAGTAGTAGTAGCAGTAGCAGTAGTAGTAGTAGTAGTAGTAGGTAGCCACCTCTCGTTTATTCCTTGGAATGACTGCTGGATGGCGGTACTTCTATATGATGAATATATGATGATGAGAAGATGCGAGATGGTGGTAGTTGAAGTGTTCACTAGGGGGACGATGGACACACGGACGGTTGTACGAACGGATGGATGGATGGATGGACGGACGCGTGGATGGACACACGGACGAATGAAGGGGCGGATTCACAGAGGGACGGACGGGGAAGCAAGAACGAACGGACGGACGGAAGCGTGAACGGACTGATGAACGATTCGCCCCGCTCATTATTATTCACTCCGTGGATATGGTGCGATTTTTTTGTTAAACCCAATACGAATCTACAAATCTATATTGACAGACAGACAGACAGACAGACAGACAGACAGACAGACAGACAGACACAGACAGAGACAGACACAGACATAGACAGACACAGACAGACAGAGACAGACACAGACAGACACAGACAGAGACACAGACAGACACAGAGACAGACACAGAGACAGACACAGAGACAGACACAGACACAGAGACAGACACAGAGACAGACACAGACACAGAGACAGACAGACAGACAGACAGAGACAGACAGAGACAGACACAGACAGACACAGACAGACACAGACAGACACAGACAGAGACACAGACAGAGACACAGACAGAGACACAGACAGAGACACAGACAGACACAGACAGAGACACAGACAGACACAGAGACAGACACAGAGACAGACACAGAGACAGACAGACAGACACAGACAGACACAGACAGACAGACACAGACAGACACAGACAGACACAGACAGACAGACACAGACAGACACAGAGACACAGACAGACAGACAGAGACAGACACAGAGACAGAGACAGACAGACAGAGACAGACAGACAGACAGACAGACAGACAGACAGACAGACAGAGACAGACAGAGACAGACAGACAGACAGAGACAGACAGACAGACATAAATTTCGCTTTCACATCCTATTTTGTTAACACCTGGGGTATCCTGCCTTTTCCCCCTTCTCTCTCTTCTTATAATTGCTACGACACTATTATTGCAACGTCACTCATGACTAAAGTAGGAACCACACGGCTCAGCTAATATCTCACCCGGAGTAAACAGTCTGATGAATGGGCACCCGAGTCGTGTAGTTAAACGTGCACTGCTCGAGCGTACTGCGGACAGCCACTGGTTTTGCAGGATAGAGCATGCTTCCGAGCGACACCCAGAAGGACAGTGCCATTCCCGTGACCATGGACAGCAAGGCAGACTGCGGTGGTAACCCGAAAAATACATTTGGCATACACACATGTGAGAACATATACGCGCCATTTTGTTTGTTTGTTTAAGCGGATAAACATGACTTCATGGCACGAGATGGCGCTGCGACGACATTGTGACACCGTGAGAGAAGTATTTGGCAATGAGAGTACAGATAATGTGCCGGAAAGATATATGTGTAAAAGAAGTCACTAGGTATGCAAAAAAAAAAAAAGAACCATCGAACATCTATATCGCATTTGCTGCTTGAAATGTTTGCAGAATATTTTTTTGTTTCCTTAGTTTTTCTGGGCGCATTTTGCACCAGCCTCTAGCTGCGGAATTCGACCATAATCTCCTCACTTATAACACAATGAATCCATATTTAAAAAAAGTATGTTAATGTCACAAAGTGCGGATTCGTGAGTTTTTTTCGAATTTGTTCACTTTTCTGCTTTTTTTTTTTCGGTCCTCGCAGATAGCTATCAATCATACTAGGATGTTTGCTTGTCTAGTATAGAAAGGAAAACAGCCGGATGCTTTAAGGTCGCCCAAATTGCCGCGTCACAAATAGAAATATCCAAGAGGAATGTGTATGATTGATAGCTTGATACGCACACAGCTAGCGTTTGGAGAAGTGATCTGCGCATATTCCGTGTGGTAAATAATGGCTGTATAATTACCAATGTTCAGTGTGCTGCAGCGTAAGGCTTGTGTTATTTGAAGAGGGGCGATGCAGGATTTCGGATGAATGATCAATTAGGGTTCCGTAATTCGCGTCAAAATTTAGTCTTGTCCTTTGCATCCGGTCAGCTCTGACTGCCGCAGCGCGAACTCGAACCAGATACCTCGTGATCGGCTGCAAAACGTCGTCGGATAGAGAGTCTTCACGGCTTGTTTGCATATGAGTACGCGCTAGTAGGTTGATCAACTTGAACGTGAACTTTTATATCCAACACAAAAAAGTTGAGAGTTTCCTCCGGCTAAAAGCGTCGAAAACAGCTTGGACGGAACCGAATGTGGCACCTCACAGGCTGCAGCGAATAAACGAATAAACAAGTACAAAAAAGTACGATGCGACTTCTTGAATACTTCACTTTCTGTGAGAAAAAAAGTCTCGCGACATACTACGTTCTATTATTACTATAAAGAAGTTCTGCGCAATGAGATGCTAAGCAGATCGGGGAAGGCCATTCATGCGAAACGAACTCACTCGGCTTCCGCACCATGGAACTAGGATACCGATGAAGAAGGTGGCTCCATAGGCGCCGCCGAAAGCTCCAGTTGTGACGAAAGTTGCCTGCGTATGGAAAGTCTTTCTCTCAGAGAGTCCTTTCCTTGACATGGTGCAAACAGTTTACTAAGCGGGTGGCAACCTGCGGTATGCGAACTATAACTTCTCGCTATAGCATAAGCTCTGACCCAGTTGTCCCGTGCTTCACGGCAGGCTTAATCGTTTACAACGAGGTGCGCTGAATAAAGCGATGTGCCATTACGCTGATGCGTGTGTTAGACAGTGAAAGCTTCCGGGGCACAAAGTGGCAAAAAGGGGGAGGGGGAGGGGGGAAGCTGGCTCAGACAAAAAATATTGTGTCCTTATACTCAGACTCACCAAAGTTTTCCTCAACCGGAATCAGCCGGACTCGAACTTGCTGGAATATTAATTGCACGGACTCGTAGTTAAACTCACGGTGCGATACCCGATTTCGAGGGAGCCTGAGCAAGTGGCCGCATGAGTGCGCTTGCTAACCTATGGATCAAGGCAAACTCAAGTGGCTGAGAATTCATGTTTCTATAGGAACCGCGCCCTCTCAGCATCCACCCAAATTGTTCTGGTGTGAGCGTGCATCTCTCGAGTGGCTTCTCATAAATAGTGAAAGAGGAGCGGTATTCAAATTCTACATTTGATTGAATTTAGAGGTATTGGTACATTGTTCTAAATGCTGTCTTAGACTTCATTTACACATCCCGGGTCGGATCTAATTTTCGGGTACGATGATAAACACCTAGCGCAGCGCATCGGTTATTGGCGCATCGTGTTGCAGCTGTCATAATGCGGATTCCGAAGTCGTTACCAAATACGATGGGCGAACGGTGGGATTTCACCTTTTAACAATGACGGTGTTTAGAAAATCGTTGCTTGTACCTCGTATTACGAAACTATCATCACCATAAACGGGTATATGCTAAGAACATTAAGTAAATCTCACAGCCTCATCACTGGTACACTAAAAATAGAAGCAACAGTAAGCCTAACAAATGGCTGTGATGGAACTCGCGCCTAATTATACGCAGCCGTAGATCGCCCGAACATATATCGCATTGTCGAGGAAGAAGGCCCGAGGCTTGCCGCTATGCGCAAACACCAACGGCAGCGCCGAGAAGATCCGGAGTACCAGGGCCCGACAATCGGAACCGAAGATACTACGGTGGCAAGAAGATCCCGGATACAGGGAGAGTGACAATGTGGCAAATGTTGCGCATGTGCGTCCTCTGCGGCAAGATTCATCCTATCAGGAAGCAGAGCTCTACCAGTGACGCCGACGCCGCCGTCATCAAATCATGGCACTCCTTGTCAAAGTCAAGTACCGCGGTTGGAGAAGCGGAGATGGAGACCAAGCTTGCTAGAACCTCACTACAGCCAAGTTCGAGCCAAGTTCAGTTTTGCTACAGCCAAGTTTCTATAAATGAGCGCGAGACCACTTTGCATGACTTAGTGCAAGCTTTGGGTCATTTTATTTTTGCTAGATGTCTTTACTGAAGAACGTTCAGGAGCAATGAGGTATACACACAAGTTTCAGTCCCACAGCTTACCAATTGCCTTCAGCGCTAAATATGCGTGAAATGTTTAAAGAGCATCAGCACCACTGTGTATGAGAGCAAAACGACGATTGATTCAAGGCTCTCTCACCGACATGACGGAAGGCAGGCTGCCGGCAAGGAATGCGATGATCACCGTGAGAATGCCGTAACCGGCAGCTGAAAAACAACAAAAGCGATGTTACCTATGGTCGCGGCGAGAGCATGAATATGGGGACGGCACTTGACAAGAAGAGGAGGAGGAAGGGAAGAAATGAAAGGCAGGGAGGTCAACCAGACGCACGTCCGGTTTGCTACCCTGCACTGGGGGAAAGGGTGAGGGGATTAAAAGAGAAGAGAGAAGTGAAGGGCAACGTGTTCGTACATGTGACCTTGTCCATTGCACGCTTATAAGCGCTCTCGGAGTGCCATGTTGCTGAAATCATAATCACCGATGGACTTGCGCTAGGTAGTTGTTTCATCCCGCAGTACCAGAAACGTTTACATAGTATGTGCTTTCAAGTCATGGTAGTTAAAAATGAAGGTTAACGAACATTAATCGGCATCAAAAGTTCAGTGCGTGTCGTTCTCTATATTTCACAAGGAGCAGAAAACAGGAAAAAGGTGACCACGGGAGCCGTGTGTAAGGTCCGAGTTTGGTAAATATTCAATCCATTATAACTGACGAGGACTCTATACAGTTTTGTTTGCCATGCTGACGTAGTGGCTCCCTAAAATTATCAAGGCAGCTTGTTCGCTGTTGTGGTGGCGAGTCCGAAGGAAAGCCAGAGATGGGTGTTTCTCGTCAGTTTTCTTTTCTCTTCTCTTTCTTTTTCTCTGTTGCAGTGATTTTCTGACTTTTTTTTCTGTTTTCATGTCTATTTATTGCAATTTTCTTGGTATACTTCCCCTTTCTTGCTCTCTCTGTTTATTGCTTGTTTCCTCTTTTTTTTTTGTCCTATTTTATACGCGGTTCTGCCTAAGTTGCGCCAAGTGACGACGACATATATACGCCAGCCCGCGCAGCACTCGAAGTGCTTCACACCACACAGCCACTCTTGGCCGATATTCGAGCATTTCTTTTTCTTTTTTTTAACGCTAAAGCTATATTTATGTGACTGTATATAGACTACTATGTTGGCAATTATGTGACTGTTGGCTGTACGCATGGTTACACTTCAGTTTGTTGACATTACCACATATGCACATATGTGATATTGTTGAAAACGTTTTGAAATCTCATGTCCCAACTGTCATATATCGTATATTGTGCTGTTATAATTGTTTGCTGCATGTGCTGTGGAATTCTTACGCTTGGAGACTCGAACCCTACGTGCTCTGTGTTACATACCTCTAAAAAATAAGGAGTAGCCGGAGCTTAATTTATGCACCGATATTTCCTTAATCACACAAAGGAAAAAAACTGCTCTTGAACAAAGGCTTCATGGAGTACCAGCAAAAAGTTCGTGCAAGTTCGACGAACTGAAATAGCTGTGTTGCAACTTGTTATCAGCATTTAAAGTAAACATCCGTTGTTGAAAAGAAATTTGAACCATTGTATTTGCAATGCGGCTTATTTGCGTGTGAAAAATGTCTGGCTATGTGTCATGTTTTGACAAGTAGAGTAAGCTTTTGCTGTGCTTGTGCACTTAGGACTGAAGTGGTCATGGGTTTAGCTACTGTGTCCAAAATCTCGTAAACCTTTTCCGGGACAACGCTCTGATGGGCGGCGAAGGGCTTCACCTTTTCCATGCATACACCACTGCAGCTTTAAATTGCTTACTTGACCGTTTACAAGCGACTCGTATCCGCGACGGGGCACTGGCCATTTAAACCGGTGATTAATATAAGGGTAAATTTCAAAGTTTAGATAAAAAGGAATGCTGATATTCTTGGTGCTTCCTCTGCAAGGGTTACTACTTCCTCCTCCTCTGCTTCTTCCCAAAGTATAGCACGCTCGCTACAGTCTCTTCCGTATACGGTATAGTGCGTGTCTCAACGCAGTCAAATACGTAACCAGCGAATCCAGTTCAAAGCGGTATAGGGGTCCAACTCTTCATCACGTTGTATGAAGCGCCGTTAACGGCGTAAAATAATGGCCTCCATGATGGGCATCGGTGGCGCGAAGCTAACGGAACTTATCGCGAAGACCACGGTGAAGCTTTGCTACAGAATTCGCGGTTGCACACTTGTGATCAGCATGACGTGGGGAAGCGTGGATGGTGTCGCAAGGTACGTTCGTAGAACTGAAAAATGCTCTGCACTATATTGGGTGGGGGACTTGAAAAAAAAGAAAAGTTCGTGCAACTGTACAGTACGTACAACTGACGTTCTTTCCAGTGTTGTAGGCACAATAATTATTAGATCCAACAGAGAATAATGCGGAGGAAAGTATAGAGGACGTTATTAGAAAAAAAAATTGTAATGTAAGTGTGAAGAATGTCATCTGTTCGTCCAGTTTTTTTTCTTCACATTTACATTACAATTATAATAACGTCCCATATAATTTCCTCGCCATGATTGTCTGTTAGATCTAAATAATGCTGTGCTTAACAAAGGAACCGAGCCCTTAAACGCAGACTTCTTTCCTTCGTTCTTTCACGTGGTAACTTTACCATATATCCATCAATATTGGGCGCGAGGACATACCGTGGCGCCAGCATGCGGAGGCATCCCTGTGACGTACGCGGTTGGATTGGTCCGCCGCGCTCTTGCGGGCAGCCCGCAGCCGCTTTCGTGTCTCCTTTATTATTATTATTATTATTATTATTATTATTATTATTATTATTATTATTATTATTATTATTATTATTATTATTATTATTATTATTATTATTATTATTATTATTGTACTTCACTTAACTAAATCAGTAAAACGCTGCTCCAGCTTCTTCCCTGACTGTACGAAGTGCTAAATAGCTGCCCCGGAAAAGTGTTACGCTTCTCACAATGCCCGACTGTCGGCGTGGTCTCATTTTAACCCCATTGGCTCGAAACAGCAACCACAACAACAAAGAAAAAGAGGTGACAGTGGCACTGCCAGCGTTCGCGACTGTGGCATCGCGTGCGTGGTGCACTGGGGCACGCCGCCGGACACGTTTACTGCGACTTTCCGCATTGTGTAGTCTGCAGAAGTCCACACAGATGAAGTTGGAGCAATACAACGCTCTTCGAAAATGAAAAAAAAAAGAAAAACTCCGCGAAGACGCCGTTAAAATCAATGCATCCAACCGCCAGCTTCTCTTTCGCCAGAGCGAGGCGAGATCACGTGATCCAACCTTGCACGTCACAGCGATTGCAGCGCTCGCGCCTCCAGTGGTGGGCCTCGTCGCGCCCAATACTTCTTAAGTATGAACAAAAACTTGGAATACTCGAAAAGCAGCTGTTCTATATTGAAACTGCCAAAATGAAAGCTATGTACTAACACAACAGCGAAGCAAGCCTAAAGAGGCAGTGGTTTTCACACTTCAGTGGGATCTATATCACTAAAAAAATAATTGTTCCTACATGTATGGTGCACCTTTGCACATGTTTGGGGCCGACCTTGCATCCGTGGCAGGTGTGACCCATAGATCGAGTTCGAGCTACAGCATCGTGCTCAAAAACTTGGCCTTAACCTACAATATGCTTCTATAAAACGCGTGGGAAGGCATAGAAGATTAATGTACTCGTAGCCCGTTTGTCGACTGCCTCTGTTATAACGCGACTAGATTGTAATGTACTAAAAATTCAACATGTGGTGATTTGACCTTACCTATTGCCTTCGTCGTCAACATGATGCCCTTGGGTGACAGCTTCAGCTGAGGCTTCAGGAAATCTTCCCATGTGATTGCAGCCAAGGCATTGTAACCTGATGACATCGTGCTGTAACAAAAACAATTAGCATTCAGAAAATGCGTCCGATAGCCGTTATACTACAGAATTTTGTAGTATGGAAGTTTAACATGGATACTAATATAACGACGCGTTCGTAATTCTGAAATATTTACTCTGACTTGAATAAAAAACATAAAGTTGCGTGCCCGATGCCAAATACGGCACGGGGCATGTATTTACATGCCATTCGCCATTACAAATATGGGGCGGTTATCGGGTTACTGATACGATACGACCTTGTTATCTGTACAGTATCATTCACATCGTCGCAGCTTTTGTGGTGCTACAAATGCATATTGATCATTTGTGCCTTTTATCACACCATGATAAAGCTAGGGTAACACACACACATTATATATAATTGCATAACACACACACACATTATATATATATATATATATATATATATATATATATATATATATATATATATATATATATATATATATATATATATGGTAAACACATCACGGCCTGTCTATAGCGTTATCGCGTTTTAGTACCGCTGATAACGTAGATTACATTTTGCAACTGAACGGTACAAAACCACGAAAATGGGTTATCAACGGTCACCTGTGTGTAAGTGCACAGATATTCTTGCATTTCGTCACCACCCTGCACTTGCGTGCTTTTTCTTTTCAGATTCTTGTGTTTCATCGCATAAGCTCGAGGACGCCTGTCCGAATTTCGATCAGTATAGTCGAACCTACGCCCTAATCGGCAAGGTCCTCCTATCTCAGTGGGGTCTGTCACGACTTTATCAGATACACACACAGTTCACATCGAGACTATGAGGACAAATAATGGAGCGGTGCTCCCGTCGTACCTGAGTGATCCGCTGTAGACGGCTGTGACGAAGAACCCAGCTATGCCAGGCAGGTAATGAAATGTGTCCATCACAAAGTACGGCATTAACTGCAACCAGAAACAAACTTTCGATAATGATTTATCACTGTGGTTATTAAATCAGGTGCCTTAGATTACTTCCTATGGTGCGTCGTAAAAGCTGCCATATCTACAAGTGAGCTTGCTGACTCGACTAACTATACAAGTTAGTCGAGTTAGAAACTTAACTGCGTGAAGTATGTAACACGTGTGCGCAGAAAATTTTTGCTATGAGGGGAGTATATCTGCTGACGAAATATATGGTGCACAAAACTACTGGCATTAAAAAAGGTATTCGTGGTCTTTTTGGGAGAAATTGCTCTGACAACATTTGGTGATGATTGATTGATCGATCGATTGATTGATATGTGGGGTTTAACGTCCCCGAACCACCATATGATTATGAGAGATGCCGTAGTGGATGGCACAACATCGGGTGGCCTTGCCTGTACACATAATATACTGTCGACCTAGTTGGTACTTGCTTAATGACATATTTTCAGCCGCGAACACAGAGCAACGAAACACGCAACGATAAGGGCGGACATTGTGTACACACAAGCGAGGAAACTTCCTCTGCGGTCCTCTGTGTTTTTGTTGCTATCAGTATTTCCGGAAATTCTCCATGTAATGCGATCGATCTTAAAACACGCACACGTGTTTATCACTTTATCACTTGCTGAGAGATGCAGCAACATATATAATGGGCGAGTTGAATAAATGAGATGGCAGAAACGTCAGGTGATGATTGGAAGTTTGTTTACTTGCCTCATCGTACTTGTTGATAACGGACGCCTTGACTGGATCGCACTGATGGTAAAGAGTGAAGAGGACCAGGCCGCAGAATACAGCCAACGTCATTGTGATCGCCACGCCCAGCATGTTGATGTACAGCGCCCTGCGAGCGCGAGCCTGCGTTTTGAAAGGTGCATAGGAGCGCGTGCGTCCCTGGCTGTAAGTGCATGATCGAGAGATTGTACTGTCGCCAACTTCGCCGAATGAGTGATCCTTGATTGATTGATATGTGGGGTTTAACGTCCCAAAACCACTATATGATTATGAGAGACGCCGTAGAGGAGGGCTCCGGAAATTTAGACCACCTGGGGTTCTTTAACGTGCACCCAAATCTGAGCACACGGGCCTACAACATTTCCGCCTCCATCGGAAATGCAGCCGCCGCCGCCGGGATTCGAACCCGCGACCTGCGGGTCAGCAGCCGAGTACCTTAGCCACTAGACCACCGCGGCGGGGCGAATGAGTGATCCTTCATTCACATTGTGGGCACTAACCTATGTCCTCGGTATCGATCTGCCACAGCTCCGGAACAACGCGCACAACTTACGTTGTGCATTAGTGCCCCTTACTCAAAGTCTTACGCGCAGAACGAAGGAATAAACTTTATTAAAAGTTCATTGGGGTGAGCTGGGGGAGAGGAGGATTAACCCCTGTCCCATTCCACCCTCCGTCGACGATGATGTTCTAAATTTTTAAGCATTAAATGTTTTATATAAATCGTCGTATTGCATAAGTATAAAAATTGTGGCTATGCAACATTTGAATAAAAATGAACTGATCAGTCAGTAGTTTTGTTGACATGACCAGAGCTTGAAAGAAAAACGTTGGGGCTTTCGCCTTCATCGAAATGCGGCCGCGGTCGCAGGGAACCAAACTTGCTCCCTCGTTATGCTTAGTGGGAAACTGTGTGGGCATGGCAACAGTCAAGGATTAAAAAGAAAAAGCCAGGCTACATGGAACTGGAGCTTCGCTAACGTGGCATATATATATAATCACTGAAGTGAATACACTCACTCTCAGTGGAGGTAACTATCATCTTAAAGACACACAGTCCATGCTATCCACATCTTCGATTTTATCTGCGTGGTCACCCACGTACAATGCATGGAGACGGGATAACGAAAGTGTTCGTGACATTGTTTTCTGGCATGCGCAGTCGCTTTCTGGTTGACTCACGTGCGTGCCTTGCGAATGGAGCCGAGGGCGCAGAATCGCTGAATCATGCTCTGGTTGGTGCAGAAGGCCATGCTCCAGACGACAGAGCAGCCGATGACCACACTCCAGAAGGTGAAGGTCTTCTGCATGTCGAAGCTCATGCTTGGCAGTGAAAAAGAGTTCGTGGAGAAATGTGATTAATGTACATCGACCGAGCGCGCTAGACATTTCAAAATACGGTAACATTGAAAAAGTGCACATGTACTCGTTATACTTGAAAACTTGACAATGGGCTAGTTGGTTGAACATGAGCAACTTTTCTTGGACCAAGAACTGTGCGCAGAGAAGAAAAGCACGTGTCAGACAAGCCAGCGCCCACTACAACGTGTTTTATATACGGTGAATCGGTGAAGAACTTGATAGGACAACTAAATGCACGCGTGTGTGTAAGTGCTCCGTCGATAGTGCTCAGTCGAAAGGAAATAGATCGATGGGCACAGCTTGCACCGGCACCTATCTTTGCGCATGCGTGTATCATGTTCATCACCGTATTAATCAGTTTACAGTTTCTGCTTATGTGTTTTGTAAGTTTCTTGCATCAGTGTGTAGAGTTATTTTGTATTTTTTAAAATAGTTTTTATAGTGCGAGATCCAAGAACCACCTCACATAGCACGCGCATTCCTCGTCTTTCTCTTCCTTTCCTCCACCCTATGTCCACTGTTTTTAACACATGCCTTGGGTTCAGTGTATTTTGCCTGCGCGTCAACAACAACAACAACAACAACAACAACAACAACAACAACAAAAAAAAAACGTCCGTACCACATAAACTGCGCGACATCGGACGGTGAAAATCGGGAAGCTAAAACACCAAGGGCAGACACGTCAGGCGCATGCGACAAGCCTGGAAAGACGAAGTATACGGCGAAACTATAAGAACGCGACAAAAATGGCGCGAATGCCATGTCGGAATGTCTGATTGGGTGATTCATGGCATTTCAAACACAAGCGCATAAGTATATTCATAAATAAATGGGAAAATGCACTCGTACATCTCTTGTGTACCTGCGCAGTGACGAGCTCGTATTTCAATCAAGTACCGTGGTGCTCGAAAAAAAAAAGTTAGATGAGCATACGTGAATTCAGACAACATATCTGGACAGATTTCAGATTAAGTTGCATGTGTGATCTGCTATGGTTTAAAATTACGTGGCACCTCTCACTGTGATAAACATTTTGCATTTATCGCAGTATTTATTCTTACAGAACTTGCAAGAGATAACGTAGTATTGATACTTTTTATTCATTACGCCCATTATTCACATTAATTACGAAATAGATATGTGGGGTTTAACGTCCCACAACCACCACATGATTTAGTGGAAGACTCCGGAAATTTCGACCACCCGGGGTTCTTTAACGTGCACCCAAATCAGACCACATGGGCCTACAGCATATTAATTACGAAATAGTTTTAATGTCGCATTAGTATAGTTGTCGTGACTGTTCTCACACCAGTCCGAAATAATTTGCTATGTATTTTTCTGTATTCACGATGTCCTATTGAAACTTCCCACCTGTCTGGGCCTAAAAGTAATAAATAAATAAATAAAATAAATAAATAAATAAATAAATAAATAAATAAATAAATAAATAAATAAATAAATAAATAAACATCGCTAGTCATCCACCTTCTCAGAGTAAAGCTGCTCAAAAATACTTTTGTATATAACCGCTACTTTTGCTCCTCCGAAGCGGCGATCGACAGAAGGACCACATAGGAGTGAAATGCTTGACGGGGCTTGTTGGCAGCGCTTTATCCGTCGTATTAACACAAAACCTTTTCGACGTGGAACGCGACGAAGGTGACACACACACGCTTGTGAGTGTCGCCCTTGTGCTGCTGTCGCGGGCAACGCTGTTAGCGCTAAGGAGAGCTATACACAGTCAACCAAGCACTCTCGGAAAAGTGTGCTAACTTGCAGCAAATTTCAATGTCTGGAAAAATGGGCTTAACCAGTGCACTGTTTTAAACAGACGAAGAGCGCTGGAGACCTTGAATGTGACTGCCGCGCACGTGAAAACAACACACGACACTCTGACAAAGACGGTTTGTTAACAGTAACCGACACAGGTATAGCGTCGTGGCCCGTTTGTCGTCATCGCACGTGCTGCGGCCGCGTTCTAACTATAGCCTTCGTCTTACACTATCGGACTTTAAAGTTTGTCTGCGTCACTTTTCCATAAAGAAGCTTTGATATTCAGACGCTTGAGAGGTTTGTTGTGCCGATCATTTGCCACCTTTGCGAATCTCCTATTGTGTAGCAGCGTGCAATTCTATACTATTCCTATTGTTCTTTTTATTGATTGTCGTGACGTAGATCTAAAATACAATAGCACGCCCACACGGCGCTGTTAGGACACGTTTGTTGTTGACAAATATAACGGACCTCACTCTCTTTATTTTCTTGCTTTTTTTTACAGCGAAAGCTGCTATGAGATCACAACTCAGGTCCGACGTAGTTGTCCACCGCCGCCGCCGCCGGTGTCCATTACCACATCGCGAGAAATTAGAAAAAAAAAAAGGCCTAGCACCAATGACACAGTGGGGCTCGAACTCGGGTCCGCTATTCTACCCAGTATTCTACCACTGAGCCACACCGGTGCTTGTGGCTTGTTGTCAAACTTGCCTTGGGCAGGCTTGATGTCGGGAAAGCAATCGCGTTAATACGATTTATAAAGCGTTTTAAAACAGCGAAAGAATTCAACCAGTCGTCGCACAATGCGAATAGCGTAACCAGTAGGTCGTCCGATGCCCCAACCCTTTACGAAAGCTTGTTCTTGATCACCTATTAACTGTGGAGCACGCCCACTTCCGGCATAATTACTAATCGTCGTCAGCCACTGCACGAACAATTCGCACGAAATCACTTGCAAGTGTTTAGCGGGTACCGCTAAATCACAGAATGATACTACAGAATGACGAAAAATAGCATAGGGAATGCCAGACTACTACACAAAATTTTTAATATTAATGCCGTAGTGGGTATCAAGCAAGTGTGCTTGCAGCAGTTATCCAATGAGTGTTTAGAAAAGGCTCTGAAAGACCGCTCTTCTGATTTGATTGATTTGTGGTGTTTAACGTCCCAAATTCACCATACGATTATGAGAGACGCTGTAGTGGAGGGCTCCGGAAATTTCGACCACCTGGTGTTCTTTAACGTGCACCCAAATCTGAGCACACGGGCCTACAACATTTCCGCCTCCATCGGAAATGCAGCCGCCGCAGCCGGGATTCGAACCCGCGACCTGCGGGTCAGCAGCCGAGTACCTTAGCCACTAGACCACCACGGCGGGGCGAAAGGCCGCTCGTCTAGGTTTCGCTGTGACTGTGCTGCGCCTTCCGTGCAGGCCTGGCGTTTTTTTTTCTTTGCCTTGTCAAAGTTTAACTACAATGACGTCACGTTCACATCTAACGAAAAAAATGATCTAAATCAAGAAAATATCACCCACGCCAACACAGTTCCTGACATTATCGACGGTAAAAGGTCGTCGCCTGGGCACGCGCGCAAAGAATTCAAACGCGCATATTCGGGTGCTGGAAAGCATGTGACCCGGCAAACGATTCCGTTTTCATATCACGTATACCATGGGTAGAAACAGTATAGTACCTCGTGTTTTACGCGCCAAAACTCCTGCATGATTATGAGGCATGCCGTATGGAGGGCTCCAGAAATTTCGACCATCTGGCGTTCTTTTACGTGCACCGACACCGCAAACTAACAGTACATGGGCCTCCAGCATTTAGATTCCATCTAAATACGACCACCGTGGCCGGGATCAAAACCGTATTTGTTGAAATCAAATCTACTACGTTGATGATTACGAATAAAGTACTCATACATCCTGATAAAATTATTTTTGCATGCCTAAGCAACATTGAGACTGAGCTGTTACGTACGCTTCAGTGTACATCCCAAGGAATTTTAATCAGCGCATGGACTTGAAAATGCTTTGAAATCTTAACTAAATCAAAGTTGACCATACAAACACTTGTTGTTCCAGCTGCCTCCGCCACGGCGCGTAAAAAAGTCACAGCTTTGCCGTAACTGCGAAGCAATGAACACGATGGCAACAAATTGGAAGGTTACGCGCTGAATTGCAAGCAGATATAAACGTGCCCCACGTTTCTCACGCAAAAATGACGCATGAAACGTACTGACAGGTAGAGATGAACGCGAATAAACTGCACAGTTGTTAACTCGCTGTGTTTGAAAAGCGCGCCCCTTTTGGAAACTGAGACTGTGAAACGATTGCAGTGACCTTTGTGCGCCAGGTAACTACAACAGAATCATTCCGGTGAAAGCTCAAGGCCAGTCAAGGCGTACGATTGTCCCCACCGCGTGATAAGCAAGCGCACGTGTGAGCATCCACCCTTTTCCCTTCTCCGTGGGGCAAAGTATGCGTGGCAGATAAGAGCGCGCGTCGCCGCGTAGTGACGATTTGGCGACGTGCGCTCGTTGCGCCATCTTGCTGGTAATGCTGAAAACATAGTTCCCTCCGAGATGCCCATTACCAGCGGTAAGTGGTGGATATAAATAGCCTGCCGTACGAACGGTGAAGGAGGTGCTCCTTTGTGGTTCAGTGGCTAACGCCTCGCACTCACAATTCAGAGGTTTGACGTTCGATTCCGAACGTCGGAGTCTTTTTATGGTCTATTTTTCGTTCTTGAGTTTTCACACACACACATATATATATATATATATATATATATATATATATATATATATATATATATATATATATATATATATATATATATATATATATATACATACACACACACACACACACACATATATATATATATATATATATACACACACACACACACACACACATATATATATATATATATATATATATATATATATATATATATATATATATATATATATATATATATATATATATATATATGGCGAGTGACGGCAACGACGGCGGCAAAATTCAATCGAGAGTGCCCATATAGTTACCACCACAATGAAAAGGTCTCCACGTGATCCGCGTTTTTGAAACGAGCCCTAAGTTGAAAGAAGGTATGTTGATTCTTTTAAATATTTAGGGGTCTGCCGCATTCGTTAACTATCTTGGATGATTCCAATTTAAACAGTTGCTCTGATGCATCGCGTACACTTTTCTGCTTACCGTGTAATGCAAGCTGAGAACAGCATATCCCGAAATAACGAAACTACGGTCACGTACAACTGCAGCGGCATTTCATACCTCAAAGGCTTATGAACAAAAGCCTGCACAAATGAGTGTGCGCTCTTAACTGACGTCATAAGCCGCTACCTGGGTGACCCCAACATCACCTATAGTAGATAAGCTAGACTTATGTAGTTGTAAAGGCAATCAGTTGCCGCGCTTCGGTCGTGTGGGCGGGGCCTCTCCTGCTCTTGGAAGCTGTGTTCAATCAGCGATCATCACTTCAACGTGGAAACCCTCCCATTCTGTTTATCTTATTACAGTGGTAAGTGGTGCTATTGCTGCTTTAATCAAGCACCGCGGAATCCGAGCTCTGAAACCTTCGTTTATCACCAGAGTGACAGTGAGAAGTCGCGGGTGCGCCCCTGGTACATCCGACGAAGAATTTGTTGTCTTAGACGCGTCGCTCACTCTTATTGCCATACAACGTTGAAATAAAAAAAAATTGACGAAAACCCCGATGCATCATTCACTTACTCAAAAAACTCCAGTAGTCCATGCTTGTCCACGACTTCAAGAACTGGCGCAGGTCCACCAGTCATAATTAAGCCCTGTAAGAAAAGCTTATCTAACTTTCATGTTCTGTTTGCAATGTAACAGTGGCTACGAGTCCATCTAATGTATGACACTAAACAGCGTTTGATCACCTAACATATGTGGCTGTTTTGTGAATGGAGCCACGTGGCTCCATCCAAGCATGGTGCGATCGTAAGGGAGACGGAACGCCTAGAAGTCCGCGTAAGCCAGACACGCATCAATGGTCAATACCCCATCAAGTAGCGTTGTATTCTTGATGCACTATAAAAGCCAATCGGTAGACCTAGTGCAACAACCTGAACTCATACGCAGGTAATACGAGAGGTGCTGTATACATTCGGCACCCTGAATAATTTCGAATATGTTTGTTGGGTCTACTTAGTCTGTCTTTATTGTATGAAAGTACATATTAACGTACACATCCGCAAAACTCCTAACTGAGAACAATGACTGCTAGGAAAACGGTGGCGTTTTTTTTTTTATCATTTCGTTCACCGACTTTAATGAACTGCACATGACACATGCGTTAGTGTATTCAATGAAAACGTCCTAACCTGAATCAAGACAATAAGCAATCCAGAAACCATCAGCACCATTTGTATTACGTCGGTCCAGACGACGGCTTTGATTCCTCCCTGTGAAACAGGAACGATGTTGTCATTATTCTTCCTAGCTGCATTTAAAATCGCAGCATAAGTCAATGAGTGAACATTCATCAATAAACGACTGTTCTTTTTTTTTTATTGTAACCCATAGGAAGGACGTTCTTTAACTGGCTCGAAATCATATATGGCGTAGCCGATAAACGCGCTCGAGGATTCTAAGCATGCCTACCCCTCCTCCTCCACGGCAAAAGTGGGGAAGGGTAGCCCAATTGGCTGCGAGGGGGGGGGGGAGATTGTGCCAATTCTACCCAATACTTTTGCTCAGCTTGACCCAACGTTGGTTTGACCCGTGCGACTTTAAAGGGCATGCAGGGTTATGGCGTCGCATGTTGTGCTGTTTCATATGCTTGCTTCATATTTTTACTCACTGAAAGCCCGGGATCAAACGCAGACCACTGTAACAAGCATCATCAGCCTGACTACGCCCACTACAAAGCAAAAGGCCTCTTCCATGATTCGCCAATCAACACGGTTTTGTGCTTTCTGCGGCCATGTTATTAGCTGCGAACTTTTTAATTTAGTCATGACATCGGTCCACCTAACTTTCCGTCTCTTTCGTGCGTATGGTTTCTCCGGGAATCTAATCATTTACCCTTAATGAGCAGCGGTTATTCTGTTTATGCGCTACATGCCCGGCCCATGTCCATTTCCTCTTCTTGATTTCAACTATGATATCCATAACCCCGGTTTGTTCCCTGATCCATCCTGCTCCCTTCTTTTCTCTTAAGGTTACACCCGTCATTTTTCTTTCCATCGCTCGCTGTGTCGTCCTAAATTTAGGCTGAACCCTCTTGTTATCCTCCGAGTTTCTGCTCCGTATGCAAGTACCTGGAAGATGCAGCTGTTGTAGACTTTCTCCTTGAGGATTAGTGGCGGATTACCATTCATGATTTGAGAATGCTTGCAGAATGTGATCCACCTCATCCTTATTCTAGTTATTTTCTCACTCCAACGTTTTGGCTCCGCGGTTACTACCTGCCCTAAATAGACATTTTGATATTGTTGGCGGCACGTGCGCGAACTTGGATGTAGACGAGCGTGCGATTTTTTTTTGTGTTGACTTTGTTTCTAGTAAACCTAGTCCAATTGGCTGACGCCGATTTTTCTACTCTCTACAATGTAGCCTTGGAGTTATTTTCAGAGAGTTAACATTTCACCGGTTCGCGCAATTCATTCTAAGAGATCGTTCCTAAGCGTGACAGCATAAAATGTGAAGAGAGCGAGAAAAATTGGGCTGTTACTCACAATCGCCGTGTAAAAGGCGCAGACTCCACCGTTAAGCAAGATGGAGGCCTCCACTGGAAGGCCTGTCACTGCACGGAGTAGATTGATAATCAGAAGCGCAGTTTTATGAGCGCGTACAATATCTCCTTTTTTTCCGAGTATCAGCGAGTAAGGGGAACACACCTGAGACACCATGCACAGTATAGTCCTAATTGAATTTAACTATTCTAAAACACGAAGAGATCGATTAATTAACAAGTTCGTCACCAAGCACTCGACACTGTGCGAAATCACTTTATGAAAGTACTATACATGAGAGTATTGTACCAAAGCCACATACAATGAAAATAAACCGCGGAATTCCTTTCGAACACTATATATATGCATTGACCGTAAAAGTATGGGTGCGGGCAATTTTCCAACTCACCAAGCAGCTTTGCATCTTCATTTCTGCGTTCATGCTAACAAAATCTCAGTATGTGCGATGTTTAGCATAAGGATGTCGCGTTTTGCGCATAAACACTATACATGGAGATTCTCCTGGTGTGTATGTAACAACAACAGCAACAACAACACAGCAACAACAACACAGCAACAACAACACAACAACATTTTTCAACTCTCAATTCCCCAACAGACTTGAATTATAACAGACTTGAAAAGTGATTATGTCACTGAGTTGCCGTCGAATCCGGAAAACTGAGCAAGGTGAAATAAATAAATAAATAAATAAATAAATAAATAAATAAATAAATAGAAACGAGGTTTATTGGCGTATTGTTCTTCTTCCTCCTTACAAAATAAATAAATGTTTCCATGCTTCCGTACTAGAACGTTAGATGTGTTAACGACAGCCTTATTGCGCACTTAACGAGTTTAACTTGAGGCTAACGTGTTGGGACCTTCATTTCATAAAATGCCAACGCCACTCACCAGATCCAAGCGCAAGCGACGGAGCGTACAGCACTGCTCCAATGTAGAAACACTGAAATGTACAAAAATGAAATAATGCTGGAACGTGAACGGACGGGCACTTAAATATCAGGCTGCAGGGAACTATACCATTTGTACAGTAGTCATCAACGACGCAAGCTTCCGGATGAGCACAGATTTGAACCTTTTTTCCAGGTACTGCACGATAAAGAGCAAGTTAAATTATACGTCAGTACCATAACCGAGTTCTATAGTGCCGTAAATAATGACGAATATTAGTTTCATTCATCAATGAAAGTCAAACATAGTATGTAGAATGCTGGCATATGTTTTAACAATTGACCCTTTCAAGAGCAGCAAAGGCCTTGGTGTTCATTAGATTAAGTTCTCGTTCTAGGATATCAATATGAAATTTAATTCAATGAATTGTACTTGCCAGGCACTTTTTTCTGGCTACATTAGCTGAGTAGTAAAGCACTTGCAAGTAACTGCTACTATACACATGCAGCATGCGGAATACTAAGATAAACAGCAGCTTAAATATATTTCCTTGGTACGATTATAGTGAAACATGTTTTTGGAAGTATCTATGAACAAGATTATGTATGATACATAAATATCATCGTCACGCAGCGCCGTTGTGGTCTCGCTTACGAAACTTAAAACGCCTCTTTTTCTCGTTGCGATGCAGGCGTGCCTCCACCGAACAAGACATCATATGTGTTACACGCATGCTACAAGAGCTGTGTTGTGTAGGGATTGAAGCTGTGTTTTCTTTTTCTGTGGATTTTCGGAATTTGTTGCGTACGCAATTATAATAGAACTGCACGAGACCGGCTTGCAGTATAATGACGGGGGTATTTCGATCGCAGGTCGTACGTGGCGCGTATGTGCGTCCGTCACTACACATCACTTCATCAGCGGCAACCAGCGCTACTGATCTACGTAAGCCAGCACTCACTTGAACTTCAAGTCACGACGCTGTACGATATACCACCTCTATGTATCCGAACAACTGCATGTTGTCCGCCGATTCATTGGCGGGTCAGGAATCTGCTTGCCTCAGGTGAACACAATCCGTTTGTTTTTTGAACAAATACATTTTCTTTATTATAATCACGATGATGTATAAACGAAGAAGGTATCCAACGAAACGTGGAGGACCACAGGAAGCGTTGAAGGAGACAAGACATTGGCTAGTTTTTAACTATTTAATCACCGAGGTGAAGCCTAACTAATTAAAACTGCATGATACAAAACTGACGTGCAATTTATGGTTAGTTCGGTCGATTGTGATGTGATCATGTGATCGCGTGAGTGTATATTTGAGCCTCGCTTTGGCGAGTAAGAAGCTTGTAGTAGCCGCTTTCTTGTCTTATTCATAGCTTTCTGTGTTCGTATGTATCCGGATGTACCTTTCCTTGGTACAGTGCATTAACTATCCCCACAATGAGTTAAATTAGATCGTGTACTAAATAAACTTGATTTTTTTTTCTTAAACTGCAACGCTTGGTGCACACCTGATTGACACTGATCATGTCGATCTCGTAGAACACCGGCAGAAAGACGTGGACGGCCAATATGATGCCCACGATGATGCCGATGAAGTTGACCACGTACTGCGAGCCGTGTATGAAGCTCTCCGAAGGTACGCCCAGTATAGCGACCGCCGATAGAAAGCTCGCCATCATCGACATTGTCACAGGAAACACCTGCAAAAACAATCGGCGCAAGCAGCATGCGCTTTAGAGGGTGCCCGGTAGCGAAAACAGGCGCTGTTTCAATACTGGACCGTAATGAGGGCACGGCCTCTTGTTCGAGTACGGGCACCTGTGTCACCGGTGGCACGCAGTAGAAAAGACGAGAAAGTGACCCAGCAATCTGGTTTTCTTTCGTCGAGACTGAAATACCGGGTCACGCTAATGATTTCCTCGCGACTGATCACCGCGACTTTAAGTCGCGACTGATCACCGCGACTTAAAGTGTGTGGTCTACTCGTATAAGACAGGAAACGGCTGATCTAGTGGTGAAAAAAAAAAAAAAAAAACGTTGAGCTCTCTCTGATACACTGGGAACGACAAGAATGAATGGGTTGGTAAGGCAGTTTGGATATCCGCACTTAAATATACAAAGCCGTTGTTTACCAGTGCACTTTAATGTTGATTGATATGTGGGGTTTAACGTCCCAAAACCACTATATGATTATGAGAGACGCCGTAGTGGAGGGCTCCGGAAATTTAGACCACCTGGGGTTCTTTAACGTGCACCCAAATCTGAGCACACGGGCCTACAACATTTCCGCCTCCATCGGAAATGCAGCCGCCGCAGCCGGGATTCGAACCCGCGCCCTGCGGGTCGGCAGCCGAGTACCTTAGCCACTAGACCACCGCGGCGGGGCGAGTGCACTTTAATGTTGAAGGTGTACTTTAATGTTGAATGTAATCTCTCTTTCTCTCTCCACACACACACACACACACACACACGCACACGCACACGCACACGCACACACACACACACACACACACACACACACACACACACACACACACACACACACAGTTGTTGCTTTAGTACAAGACAACAACTGGCGTGAGCGCGTCTCCGGGTAAATTCGTAAAACTTGGCTACTTTGTCGTGCAGCAGCTGCTGTCGCCAAGTTTTTCGCCTGCTTAAATGCTGCGACCTGGCCTTTGCCCAATGGAGCGTTCGTTACCAACCGCTACGTGGAACGCTGCAGCGTGTACTCAACGCCTGGTAGTGAACGCGCCGGTGCTTGTCGAATAACTGCGAGGTACTGAATTATACACCAAAGGGAAATTCTTAATCGGCGTGGAAATACAAATAATTATGTGAGAAGTATCTCGCCTATCATCGCCGTCATATTCTTATTACCGAAAGGAAAAATGAATGGTTTGCGTTTGGGCTATAGTTTGCACGGTGATCTTGCATGTCGAGTGATTGCAGCAAAGTACAAATGCGCGGATGAAGAAAACTCATCGCCGTCTTCGTGTTTCTTTCCTTTGTTCATGCTTTTGAGTTTAGCTAAAACCACTCGTCATGCGTGAAAACGAAGCTCTAAAAAAAAAAAGTTTTCTTTTAGTCTCCTGTACTTTGCCCGCATTGGCTATTCTTCAAATATTTCTATATTGCTGTCGCTCCCTTATAGAAAGCAAGGCGATTAACTTTTGCTGCTAGAAAAAAAATCATGTAGGCTTCGGAAGACGCCATCAATACCTTTGACGTCGTGGCTCGCACGTGCGGGAACCTCAGAGTAATGCTGTCTCAAGTATTTTTTTTTTTGCGCATCCTCTCGATCGTTTACATGTACCGCCTTCTTGCGACAATAGTGGGGCCTCTCGTATTTGTGACAGGATAACTTACTAATAACTGAAATTTCCTTTTTTGTATGTAGTACACACACGTGTACACATACAAACACACGCCCACCCATAAAATCCCGCCAATGGCTAAAGTCTTCGTAACATAGAATAATTATTCGTGTTCCACTATAGGGTCGCACACTTGACTTTCGCCTGTTAAGATTCACCTTAGGTCTCAGTAGTTTCGAAAACAATAAAATTCAGGGAGATTCACTGGTTGCTGTGCACTTGATACTGTTTTGTTCTGTCGCAACAAGGTTTCTCTACTAGCGAGCCCATTCGCAACTATATAAGCATCGTTTTGTTGTGCGCCGAATCTAGAAAAAGCAATAAAAAGAGCATGACATATGCCAAGAGCAGACTGCCTCAGCCACACGTCATTTCTAGGAGCGTTAACCTTCGAGGCGGCGATGTTTTTATAGTGTACTAAAATCAAAGACACGGCAAGGCCAACAGACTGACCCTCGTCTTGTTTTGGTTGCCCATCTTGCTGTTAATGGTCTTTTGAAGTGTCGCATGTTGGTGTTTAAGAGCGCGAAACAGACAAGATACGAGAGACAGATTACACAGACGGGCGCTCACTTCGAAGTGAAACTTATTCACGGCAACTGGCCAGGATTTATCTTACACCGAACATAGAAACGCATGCGTGAAACCACAATTTAAAAACTGGAAGACAGCTATCGCTTTAGAATTAAAAAAAAAAAAAACGTAACGCAGAGCCCCCATCGACTGCCTCCTGCGCATGAGGTTCACAAAGCAGATAAGAAACAACTGAGGGCAAAACGACACCGGCCATGCCAATCCTGCGAATGGCTGCCGCTGATCTTGATCTGTTCTCAGCGCTAAAGACTTATCTGTAGGTAAACCACTTCACTGGTCAGTAGGTTAGTTGACGGCTGGTCTAAGCACGTGGAAGCATTTTTGTGGATAAGGAAGGCTTCCATAATTTCTCTTGTTAACCTGTTTCAGGGCCGGAAAAAAATAACTGTAGTTTTGCTGGGCTCTAGAATGCGACCACAATTTTGGGGTGCGAGTATAGGCGGCGCCTTCGCGTAATCTGTCTCTCGTATCGTGTGTGTTTCGCGCTCTTAATTATACCGACATGAATCGATACAAACTGGCCCAAATATATGTGCTTCTAAATTAACGCGTTATGGTTTATAAAGAAAGCGGAGCATGGAGGTCAGCCTTGTTTCTTAGCGACTCAGTGACGCTGGCTAAGTCAAGTGCCGAATTTGTCGATAGGGATATTTGAAAGTTGTAGGCCAGACACACATGCGCGAACACACATATGCGCGCACCTACTGACCGAGATTATTGTGAATATGGTCTTTCAGGGCACAAGGGTCAAATTTGGCCTATAGGAGCGCCAGGTTAGTCGTTATGCGTGTTCTACAGCTACGGCACACACGAAGTTTAACAATGCAAGGTACTTGCTGTACATTTCCTCTGAAAGGAGAATTAGCATCATCAACGACATTTAATTCATTATTTTTCGGGAAGGCTACGCGCCTATAGCGTCTAAGAATGAAAGTGACGTCGTGAACAGTACGGGAGGGAACAGCGAATTCACGCTTACTCAACAATTACTTGTAACATGCCGATATTAAACTGACATACTGCCAAGAGACACCTTTCCACTTCAGCATCGAGTGTTAAGAACACTTTCGCGCGTGGGAACTGCGTTTAGCCGCTGTGACGCTTGAAAGGCAATTTCGACGTTTTTCTATCGCGTTGATCATGATTACACATGAGGGCCTTCAACGTTCACAGTGCAACGCATTGGCAAAACACGAGTTGCGGAAAGGAGCAATCATTGATTGATATGTGGGGTTTAACGTCCCAAAACCACCATATGATTATGAGAGACGCCGTAGTGGAGGGCTCCGGAAATTTTGACCACCTGGGGTTCTTGGAAAGGAGCAATCAGTTTTCGCTCCGGGCACCACGAGTGGGCGTCTGTGAGCTCCGAAAACTAAACGACTAACCTGATACTGGGGAACGAACTGATAATTGTACACACTTCAAGATTAATTACAACGTTCATTGGGGGAAAAATTTAAATGATCTGCGAAGCAGCGGGCGCTAACGCTCACACTGGCGGCGGTGTTGACGCTCATTGCGGCGTGTGATGGACGGGCGTTTCCTACTGGAACATGCCAATCTCTGCTAATGGGGAATGAGAGAGAGAGAGAGACTTCAATTTGACACAGACACCTCATTCTGTTCTCATTCCTATCCTGTTCTGAGTACTTTTTATTTAGTTTTCTTTTACTTCGCGTGACAGTGGTGACGGACAGTGGTGACGGACAGTGGTGACGGACAGTGGTGACGGACATCGGCGGCGCGAGAACCCGCCTTTGTTTTGATATAGCAGCTTTCGCCGTTAAAATGTCGTCTACAAACAAGTATACTTCATATAAGTTTAAAAAATGCGCAAAGCAAAAAAAAAAAAGAAAATAGGTGGGAAATGTGTAACCAAGACGCTGACAACGACGACTTTTCAAACGTACGCTCAAGCATTCTCGAAATCGCCGATAATAAACACTACAAAAATAAATACTATGCTAAACAATGTAATACGTCAATTAAAACGGTCTCGTATTTTACGCTGAACGAGAGAGAACGAGGAACCGATTTAAATCACATACAAATAATAAAAAAATAAACAAGATACGTTTCCCACATCAGGAAACAAGTTAGTTTTGCATGCATGCTTATGTCACGAAATCCTCGCTTACCTGTAACTGCCTGTTGCCCACGAGGAACTCCCTGTTGTTGGTGCTGCGGCGGTCTTTCCAGGCAAAGTAGACTCCAATGAAGGACGAAAGACCCAACACGGCCACCAGCACGCCGTAGTCGGCCGGGTGAAAGTAGCGCACAACCATGACGACGACGACGACGACGATGCAACTGCTATCCGAAAACCTCTGGATACGCTGTCCGCAGCCTCTTCCACAGCTGGCGTTATTGAAGCTTCTGCGAATAACGTGAGCCGGCGATCGCACGGCCTCTGATCTGCGTGTATTTCTCTCCCTCTCTCTTGCACTCTCACAAGTGCATTTGCGGAAGCTACGCAGTGCCAAGCAAAGCGCCCCCGCAGAAAGCGGTGGATAGTAATGCGCTGGGTGCGTCGATACAGCGCCTGAACGGCTTACTGCCGGCACTTCGCTTTTCACCGTTATTCGCCCCACGCGTACGCCCCGGTCACCGCGCGAAAATTCAAGTGGTGCCGTGCGCGACAAGCCACTTTATGGGCGAAGAAGAGACGGGAACGTGCGGCAGAGGATACCGCTTGCGCAAGGACGCGCGGAGATGGAGAGTGTCGTTTTCTGAAAGCCATAGCGAGAGTGAGAAGCGGCAGGAAAAAAAAAATATTTACCGCGACAGACAACCGCTAAACACCAGAGGCAGGCGCTGTCCGCGCTATGGTTCGCTGCATCTCTTGACAGCTGCGAAATGTTGCAAAGCATAATGGGAAAACGACGAGAAAGAGAACCCTCGGCTTTTCGGAAAGCGGAAGAGAACTCGTGTAGACTCTGAAAGGTACTCAGCCGGCTTCCATGCTCCGAGGAATGGGGGAAAACAAGGCGGTTGTCTTAGGGTCGGGACAATGTTAGGCAGTTGGATGCGAAGAAATGAAGACAACGGCATAACCGCTGTATCTTCCCTGATTGATATGTGGGGTTTAACGTCCCAAAACCACTATATGATTTGAGAGACGCCGTAGTGGAAGGCTCCGGAAATTTCGACCACCCGGGGTTCTTTAACGTGCACCCAAATCTGAGCACACGGGCCTACAACATTTCTGCCTCCATCGGAAATGCAGCCGGGATTCGAACCCGCGCCTTGCGGGTCAGCAGCCGAGTACCTTAGCCACTAGACCACCGCGGCGGGGCTGCTGTATCTTCCCTTTTCTTTGTACTTTGGGCTTTCGCGCTGTTAGTGAGACATGCTTCTTTAGCGGCTCATGCAATTGCTTGGTCCGAACCATATAGCTGCATGCCATGAGTTACTTGCAACTTCGTCTTGAGATTTGACGTCATGAAGATGACTCGCTCACCCGTGCTAGTTCGCCGACCGAGGATCTAGCTACGAGCGCTGCAGATTCAGCTGTCCTTTTGTGAAGCGTCACAAGGAAGAAAAAAAAAACAGCTCACCGAACTATTTGTTTGCTAATGAAGCACGCTTTGTCATGTGCGAAAAAGCTTACATCGAAAAACCAAAGGTACAAACGAATGCTCCTCAAAAAATTTGGATATGATGATCTTCGAGAAATGTTAAAAAATAATAAATAAGAGCGATATTGACTACGTCTAAGCGTAGCTCACATACGGAAATGTTGCGTTGTCTGGACTGACTCGGAGCAGCAGTAATGCACTGAAAACATTTACGATCCTACTTGTGATGGTGCGCGCGATTTACAAACCTACGGGTCTCAACAGGAGCGATCGAGCATGCTGACACAAGATTAGGCTAAATGTCGCCCATACTAAACACTCGACTGCGTAAAGTGCAACGATTGAAATCTGTACTGCGTCATTTGTTCGACTTACGGAAGGACGTGGCACGTTGACTCCGCTCTCGCCGGCTCTCGAGAATAGAGAGAAATGAACATTTATCAAAAGTAGTCGTCTCGCGAGCTATAAAGGACGTTATCGGCCCGAGGACAAATGCCGCCTGTGATTCTCACTCTAAGAGAACACGTTCGAACATCAGTGTTGTGGTGGGGCTTATGTGTTGATATATCAAGCAGTCTTTATCGCTTCGTTTTTCATCGCACTTGTGTGAGACATGTGATTAGGAAATATCTTGTCGTAATATTTAGATTCCCTATCTTCCTTTCTCTATCGTGTGGATCATCGAAAGAATCTCCCTATAGAGTATTGTTTCTGTGACAATCTTGACATTGTCCTAGAATATCTTGTCGTATACCTGTACAAGGTGTCCTCATTCCAACTGTAGTAGCGGTTTCGCCTTCAGGACTGTTGTACCAGTGCCCTATCAGTGAGCATGCACTGGGACAGTCCCGACTCTCCGATAACAGAATGTGGTACAATTTAACATTTCTTGGCGAGAGAGACAAAACAGGCGCACGCAACCGCTGCTAAAGATAGAAGAGAAGGCACTACACTAACAAGTCGTACCTAAGATTTACGCACATGAAGCTGCCCATTCGTCTATTTGTAAAAGTAATGGCCTTAGATGGCTCATAAAACGAGAGAATTGACCGGCGTCACAGGTGATTCAAAGAAGGTGTTCACGTGATCGCTTCACAGATCGCCATAATTTGTGGCGTCATGATGACATCGTTTAGTCAAAGTTAAGCTGATTATGGAGGCAGTGCTCGCAGAAAGCTTGCAATGCCCCCAATCGTGGAGTGCACACAACTTTCTTAGCTGAGCAGAATTAACACAGCAATAATAATAATAATAATAATAATAATAATAATAATAATAATAATAATAATAATAATAATAATAATAATAATAATAATAATAATAATAATAATAATAATAATAATAAATGTTGGGGTTTGATGCCCCAAAACCACGATTACGAGAGACGCCGTAGGGGAGGTCTCCGAAAATTTCGACCACCTGGGGTACCTTAGCGTGCACCAAAATCCAAGTACACGAGTCTCAAACATTTTCGCCTCCATCGAAAATGTTGCCGCTGCGCAGAATCAATACATCGAGTGAGATGCAAAAGGAGATTGCTTGCGCCTTTGAGTCGTCCTATAAAGGCAAATGCGCGGAGGACCCTGCAGAGTTTTGCTTCGTTACATTTCTGACCACATTTCCTTTTAACTTACATGTATTGGGCCAAAATGTCTCGTCATTACTCTAGTGCTTCGCGTTTTTTCAGCGCTCAACAAGTTTCGATGACGAATGCATACAAGCACACTTCGCTGGAATCACCGCGGTTGTTAACAACAGATAATTGCTAGGGTGTTATGGGCCAAACCGTGATATGGTTAGAAGGCACGCCGCAGTTGCGGATTCCTTAACAGTTTCGGCCAGTTGGGAACCTTTTCACATCTGCTTAAATCTATGATAGCGGTTGTACTTTGCATATCGCCTCCATCGAAATGATGCGGCCGGCAGTCGAACTCGCGCTCTCGAAAATCACTGTTGTTCATGGCGCAGGATATTGATGAGAGGTGCATGTATATATACAGATGCTGACGGGAATTTCGAGCGTTAAATAAAAAAAAAGAAAAAACATTTACGAGAACGAGAGGACAGGATGGGCGCAGGTTACCACCCGTCCGGTCTTCTCATTCTTTTGAATGTGTGTTTTCTGCGTTCGAAATTCCTGTCAACTGTGCACCATCGCACCGAACTTCAAGTTTTTAAACCGTGCATCATAGATGTATACACGCCGCACGCATGAGTTAACTTAGAGCCGCGACAATGCGACATCCATCATACCTACAGGAATTGGCGATTAAAGGAACACGCGCAGCTAACTTGGCAGTTATGGATGGGAGTAATTAAATTACTTTTTTGCTGGAGTAAGCAATTTAATGAATTAGCTCTGTGGACTTAATTTAGTAACGCGATGAATTGTTTTAAGTGATGGATAGGGCCGAGTCGGTGAGCAGTCGTTTTGAGTATAGCACAGCATGCAGTGTGAAGCGTACACACAACGAAGAGAAAAAGAAAGCGCTCCTCCTGAACTGTTTCTCTATTTTGTACACATTTAAAATTCCGCCCTGTCGTTGGCAAGTTTACTTCAAGCGAGTAATTTCAGGAAATTGACTCTATAGTTTCACTTGACATGGATATAGCATGTCCACTTCCAATCTGGAATAAAATTCCCAACGCGCGACCCAGTGCCTATAGTATATGGGGTGGCCAGTGAATGGTTGTGCAGCTTTTCGTGTGCAGTTTTTCACGCTGCGTGCGTCGACCTTGCGAGGCGAGAGAGGGGAGTGACAGTTTTGCGGGTGTCTTCCGGGGCCGGCACGATACGCGAGCATGCGCAGTGGGAATGTGGACGGTACGACATCGTGCGACTGAAAAAATGCTCCGCATTTAAAACTGACCTCAGCTTAGCGGCCTACATTGACTGGATCATCTTGTCGGTATAGTGCGAAAGCACTTCAACTTATACCTATCGAGAATTCGCGGATGTCAGGCAAGAACGCGATGCATGCTTTTATCTGGACTCACTGTAGGCCTGTCAGCGTGGGACTAGATATGAACGATTCGGCACTGGCGCTGCAAGATATGAACGGCAACGAATGTTATATTCCGATAATGTTGAAGTTCCTGGGGAAGATTGAATCGTGGAGGGATGAAAAATCCCCGGAACACAGTCGCTGGAGCAAACAGTTCGACAAGCAGACTTCTCTTCTTGAAGACGCCACTTGACGGATGCAACCTTCAACAAAACAAGTCCACTTGTCGAAAAATCGGCTACACGGCTGCACCAGTAGTGTAGCCAAGGGTTTGCACACGGGGCCCGTGCCCTTTTGGCCCCTCACCCACCTCTGTTTTTTTTCCATGGCATAGAGAGTATGACATGGCACTCGACCGCATCTGCCCATGGCGTCCCCTCCCCCCACTTCAGATCGAAGTGGTGGCCCCGGCTGCCACAAAAAAAAAAAAAAAAAAAAACCTGCCTACAGCCCTGAGCTTCACCCGTGTTCTAATCATTTGACAAATCACAGTGTAGTACATTAGTAATCTGTGGACGTGCCATGGCCAACACAAAAGGTGACCTTGGAACCCGGAATGACCTTCGCCAAATTGCACAAGTTGTAACTATAGTTGGCCTCGACTCAGAATTGGCTTGGTCCATGCCCGAAATTACGTTAGGGCATCCTCGACACTGCCTGTGCTCACTCCCAACATGAATTTGGCTCACCACAATAACTGACTTGTTAAACACCGGCCTATAGCATGGCATAACACTTCGAATGTGCCAGCGCGCAATACTATACGTTGCATGCTTGGAGCTCGGAGCCAAACCGCCTGAATTACTATTTTTATAGAGTGGCACTGTTTCGAAGGCTCTGCTTCGGAGTGGTGAGTGCCAAATTTCACACGAAGCTGACACAGCAACTCGGTTCACGTCTACAGTTATGAATTACCAGAAATGACGACCGCGTCATCGATGTTGGCGCATATTAACTAAGCGAAAGGAAGTGGCTAGTAGACACCAACATATAAAAAAAACTGGCAAGCAAACTCCTCGTTTACTTACTACTGTGTCCAGACCACGAAGAGCGGTTTACTTATTTCTTGTTTTCCACGGAACTCGACCAGTGGCAGCGAAAGTCGATTCGAAGCGCAATCTATTCACTCCTGCAGTCGATATCGCCAGCACTGTTTTCTTCCCATGCGTGGGCTCGGCTCACGTAGCGCATATGTTCACATTTCGAGCTTCAGCTCAGGACGGAAGCATCAAGGGATGAAGTATGCGCTTAAGTAAACGGAAACCGTGCATTTATTTGCTCTTCTTGTTTCGCGGCATCAGCGCGCGGCTGTTGCTATAATCACAGGCGTCAAACACTTCCGTGGACGCGTACAGCGAAAACAAAGAGACAGTCATTGAAAAGGATGCACTTTGTTTGCTATTGTTTCTCGACATGGGCTGCTGCTGTCTCAGACGTCGATTATTTGACACACGTGCTACGCAAAAAAAAAAAAAAATGCAGACGGCTCTTATCGTTTCGACACACCCCCGCAATGTCTTTCTTTTTTTTTTTTTCGCAAAGACGACGTGTTGGTAATCAAACCAATAAAAAAGAAAGGCTCGTTTAAAGACGCACATTTTGATCGCATACATAGTGTTAAAAGAAATGACACCTAGTGATCTGAAGGAAATGCGTGCCGGACAAGGGTGCCATGCCTTGTGCAGTTCATCCACCGTGACCCGGCCGTGAGCATGATACACTTCGTAAAATACTGTATCGCCACTTAGCGTAACCAACCGATTCGCATAATATTGAAGCGTATAAGCTCGTATTCATCATAGTTTTGGTTTACAGAATAACTTTGCTGATCTGCAGCGCATGGGCTAAGACTGCGCACTTTCGACAATTTCGCGGTTGACGCCATAAGTGGAAAAAATTACCTTGTCAAGCTTGGTCGTTCTTGACGTGCTAAAAAACGGTTTTGCGCCTAAGGCATTGTTTCTAACGAGGTGTTTGGTTTGTTGGGTTTGCCTAAGCACTTGGAAGTTACTTTAAATTAGTTTTTTTTTCCTACATAAACCTAAATGTACTGGAATATCACGCTCGAATATTCACGAGATCAGTGTACATGAGTCTTAAGGGTTACGGTTACACACGCGGCACTATTTCCTGAAAGTAGTGGCCGTGACGCCAATGAAACGAGTAGTTCGCGTTTGAAGCACGTACTGTGGCGAAAACCCAATACGACAGCCACTGCATGAGCCGCCCATTCTAGCAGTGTCCACAGAGGTACCGCCGCATTTCGAGAAGCAATTTTACGCTATGGTACCGTGGTATACCTTGGCGAAGCAGCAAGCTTGAGCGATCAAAAGGTTAATTCATTGCACCCTTTACTAAATAAACTAGCCATGGCGCACATAAATTGTCAGCATGCACTAATCTCACCTGAACCTTTTAGTGCCACGCATATATCAGCCTCTCTTTCCTATTTAAGACAACTTTTGTAAGTAGCGGGGTGTAGTTGTCGACTGGAACGTATAACCAACAGAAAATAATACGCGTGAAAACACCCACGCAATTTGACGGCCGTGTCTGCCGGCGTCTTCACGTAGCGCCGTTTCGTCAAACACACGTTGAATTGCCAACACGAGATCAGCACCCTCGCCGTATACGCAGGCTTCGTTTTTTTTGTCCTCGCCATTTCTCGCGGCTTAATTTACAACAGGAGCCCCTACCAGCGAGACTTCTCCCATATATTGTCCATTCCTATACAGTGGGCCATCGTTTCGTCCCGTTCTCTCCTTCACTCCAATACGCCACTCCATTCAACTGCGACCACGAAAACAGAGCCAGCTCACCCTTTTGGAGTTGACGCCGGTCGGCTGTCAGGTGATGTCGTGCCGTTGCAGTAGTAGCCCGCCCGTCAGTCAGTCGGGGCTGACACTGTTTCCTCTCGTGCGCACTGTACGGCTGTTACTACACGACTGCGCCTGGAAACGAGATCCCGCGAAAAACCTGGTGACACATGATCCGATATGGTTTAGAGACAAGTGTTGCCGCGCTTTAGCCGAATCTCGATTACCGGCCGGCGTTCGTAAACGCCTGCTCGGCTACGGCTGATATTCTGTGGCTCTCGCATGTTTATTGGTCACGGTCGACATTTGTCTTTTGTAAAGGGTCACGACGACAGCTTGAAGGAATCAGGACGAGCAAACTGCATATTATATTGTGTTATCTTAGCCTGTTTCAGTGTGCAATACTTGTTCTGTATTGCTGCTAGTTGTTTATTCTGTTTAACTTGATTTTCTTTTTTGTTTATTTTTCCGCTCCAGAACTTATAGAAATAGAGTAGCCGAGGGAATACAAACCCGAACACAGCAAGTCAGTTAACACAGAAGAGACGCCCCAATTTTTTAACATAATGTATGTTACATGTGATAGTCGTTGTGGGTTCACCAATAAGCTGGCGAAATATTTGGTCGCGCACTTAATTTATAATTGAACATGCTTATGAACACGCAAGTACCGTGAGAGTCGGGCAACACTGGAACACTCGCGAGCCGTGACGTAACAAGCAGCTTGCTGCGCGAGCGTCTGCATTGAAACGAACGATATCGTTCCGCGGAGAGCTGCTCATGAACTCGAGACTATTTAGCTTTGTTCAGCTTGGCACTGATATGGAGCGATTTTCAGCCGCTGAAACTTTTGGTAGAAGCCGACGGCTCCGCTCCACGCAGCACGTGACGTCACACCCGCCAGGCACAGTGGCGGTTGCCGGTGATGAGCGGGGTTTCTAAGCCGGGGACTTCCGGGGCTTGATCTCCGCTTAAATACTCTTCTACGTCTATTTTTCGTATGTGTACAGGCATAGTAAACCCGTCACGTACATTTTTCGCCGAAAAACGCAAACCGTGATCGTATCATAGCCCGTTTCAGGGCGTCTCCACCGTCCACATTGATATAGCCAAATATGGCCTATATATAAGCGCCCTCATCGTGCTTTCCACGCTTAATGCGGAGCGTGGTAAGCTGTCCTATGGACAGCTTACCACGCTCACCATGTATGCTTACCACGCTTCTTGCCGCATGCAGATGAAGTTGTAATGAAATTGACCGGCGGCCGCGGATCGCGGCAATGCGATTCAACTTCAGATCAGCAAGTGGGCGTCCCGTGCATGACGTCATACGCGTTTCTAGCAGCTCGCACTGCAGCTTAATACGATCCGGACTATTTGACATTGCCTAAAGTTGGCGGATTGCGGTGGTGAGTGTATTGCTTCATGGTTATTTAACACGATATAATAGAAGTAGCTCGTGTGAAGCGACGAAATTAGCGCCTTTGGTTCCGTCGCGTTTGTAGTTGGGTTATGAGAGCATATACACTATTGCTTGCCATTTGTATGAGGCAGAGCTGTTGTGCTAGGTTTCTGTGCACAGGATAGTGCAGACGTTTTCCAACCATTCAACTAATTTTTTCCCGCGATGTTTTAATGCATATCCTCAACGGCAGAGTGGGCGGAAGAAGCCAACGTTTGGCGCAGCTGAATTCTGAAGACAGGCGATCATCACGCAAGTATACTGCATCGGTGGCACGTACTGCTTTTGTTAGCTACAATGGCTCGACGAGGGGTATCTCTTATCTTGCCGGCGTCATCGCTATATCGTGCTCGCAGCATTTTCTGAATGGGTCTTACATTCTGCTCAACCTTGCGGCATACAGAATGACTGCACCTATACCACGTCAGTCCTGGAATCTTGGTATAGCTTTGACTCGAGTCCATGGGTACAACATTAAGTGGAAGAATTTCAATGAGTAAAATTTCGCGACGCCATGACGTGAAATGCTTCGAGAAGCTGGCTGAGAATCACAGGACGTCAGCCGGAAGTGAAGCTCTATGCACGACAGCATCGCTCATTGTATGCGAGTTCCTTCGGGTCATTGAACCTGCGTGTGTTAAGTCCTCGGTCTCGGAAGCTTAAACATCGGAACGAAAATATCGGAAGGTTCGTTACACTTATACGAAACAAAGCGAGTATTCTCTTACAAACAAGGTAATCGATTCAAAGATAACGTGAAACCAGCGAGCATTTATTTTCACTGATAAGTTATTTGGCAATCAAATACGCCAACCAACTGCCTGACAACCTTACCTGGCAGGGTGAGAACGCTCGCGGCCTTTGGTCTATACCTTTGAAGCAATTCGTGGGGAACACGCGAAGTTCAATGTTTCATTTTGCTTGAGCTCACCACAACAGTGTGAAACAAATAGCAACGCATCTATGTCGCACATTTGTGTTGTGATGAATAATAGCTTGAATTTCACTAGTGAATACTATTTTCAGGAGAGTAAGCTTGAGTCACCATGCAGTCAATCGCGTATTTCGTTTTGTTTAGTACGGTATCCTCCGTGATAGTAATGTTCATGATGACTATGATGACAAATATTTGATAGCTCCCAGAGGCACTAAGGCGTATGATGCAAGAGGACATTTGAAACGCTATGCAACAACGTAGGTTTCATTGTCCAGTCAGAACGTTTTGGCGGCATAAAGTAATATGTGAGCGTACACATGTTATGCAATGGAGTATTCATTTGGTATAACTGTGATAAAAATACAAAGCAAGTGCCCGGTATTTGTTTGACGTTTCCTTCAACAGTACATGCGCCCGTAAGCTTCACATTCGACTATAAGTTCAAGTTCTTTGTTGTATTGACGATGACTGGAAAGTCATTCTGTGATTAACGTATTGGCGACCTTGGAGGTGGCCCTCGAACTGGTACTCTGCACAATCGGTTCGCAATCAACTGTTGCGTCCTTCTGTCCTGCAGACAGAACGATGTTTCTCAGCTTGATTTTCGGTACGTTTCTTTACTTGTTGCGTAAATGTTGAACTACGACGTTTCAAAAGTCGACAGCACATCTAGGGTCAGTGTAAATGCACCTCTTTACAACCCCCTGGCAGATATTATGGAGTGATCGACCTAACTGTTGCGTCTAATGTAATTATTGTATTCATTTATGTGCATTTTTTTTCTTATGAGGAAAGTGTTTTATGCCGGGGTCCACCAAGATCTCAGCGAAGCATTTATGTCACGAATATAACGTTGTAGAACTGTAGCACTGCCAAATGAGAAATAAAGGAGAAAAAAAAAACGTACGAGAAGAACTACTTCCATCGGGCGTCAAACCTCTCGTATCTTGGTATACGACGAAAAGCGCCCGATGTTCCATGAACTAAGCTACCGGGGCAATTGCTGCGTTTTGTACGAGCGAGCCTTATGTCTTTTCCACATTCTCTCTCACTCCGTGTTCTCTGTTGGTGAAGCTAAGGCAGAGCGTGGAGGTGCCGTCGTCTGTGAGTGCTCAAGAGAAGTTATGGGGCGTGGCGCAGTTAAAACACTGCATCCGAGATTTCGCGTCAGCGCCTAGTCTTGAAGGCCTCGAATTAGCTTCTCGATCGCAGTGAAAAACCCTGACCGAGTCAGCATCGAGGAATCGCCGACACATTTATGTTCTTTGCCTCTTGAGCTCTTTGTTGAAGTGGTGCGCAGCTTCCACATGCACCAACGATGTTTCAGCGCCGACTATATCGAGGGTGATAGCACCGGCTTATTTAACAAAACTGTTGCAGTACGCACTGCAGCAAGGCGACGATGTCGACGGGCGATTTTCGTGCCTTGGAACAGCGAAACTAAGGCCAGCAGGACGTAGAGGTGAAAAACATTATTTATCCCAAGAGGGAAAGGTACGGCGGAGGAGTGTCAGAGGAGCCTATCCACCGTACGAAAATGCCATATATGGCACTTATATCAATTACATGTTGCCATATATGGGTATATACGTCTGCATATGAGGCTATACCGTTTGCCATAAATGGAGTCAAATATTGCCATATATGGCGCCAGTGTCCCATATCGGGAGGTCTCCGCTACCCTCTTGGCCCAATCCAGGATCTGGTCCTGGACCTCGGGCATGTCGGCACGCGTTCGCACCTACGAACCTCCGCGTCCCTCCTTGTTGAATCCCGGAATGCGTGAGCGCTGGCGTATAGGTTTCAGGAGCGCTCACTGTGCTGTTTGTCCCCACATCTGCCGATTTTCGAAGGCGCGCATATCGAGTAGCAGTGTTTGGTGTGTGCTTGTAGATGTCATCTTTGCGTGCTATTAACGGTATGCAGTTTTTCAGGTATATGTTCAAAACTTCAGTTTCCACAACGGTTAAATTATAATCATGGGTGGTAGTCGTCGCTATGGAGACGTGCTACTATGCGTCAACATGGGTGCATCCATGTTAAACGGTGCTATAGCTGCGAACCGCCTATAAAAATTGTACAAGCCCTCATGCATCACTACGCAATAAGCACTATACACGCTTCACTTTCGTGTTATACCAATTTCTGTGGTAGAGGGATCAGCCATGTTTTTTAGGGGCGAAGCTCCTTAACGAGTAAGTCTGTCCATGCCTTGTATGTATGTAGTAGTACGTAGCCACTGGTGACACATACCCGCCATAGAGCGGGTATGTGCCGCAAGAGATGCGAGATGGCGGCACTTGGAGTGTTAACTAGATCGACGCACAAACGGACGGACAGACAGACCAGCAGGTGGACGGACGAATGGGTAGACGTGAGTACGTACGGACGGACACACGAACAGTCAGAGAGACAGATGGATGGATGGACTCACGGACGTACGCATGGATAGACGCATGGACGGTCGCGTGGACAGACGGAAGCAAGAACGGACGGACGGAAGCGCGGACGGGCTGGCGGACGCTTCGTCCCAGTCATCATCATTCACTCCGTGGATACGCTGTGATTTTTTTTTCATTTTGGCAAATCAGTTCCGCAAATTCATACAATGTGAGCAATGGAAAAAGAGAGAGAGAGATTTATATATGCAATAGAGAAGGGGCAGGGATCAAACTAAACTATGTCCAGTTTGCTGCCCTTCATGTGCGGATGAGAATAAGAGGGTAAAATAGAGAGAGAGAGAGAGAGAGAGAGAGAGATTTTATTCACATTTTCTTTTCGAGAAATCCGCACGAATTCTCTAGTACATTTTTGCTACAAAACAAGTGGATGTCATTTTTCTCTTTCATCTTTTTATTCTTCTTGGGATGTTTTGTTCCCACTTACTGCGTGGGAAACGTACATGGTAATAAATCAGCCATTCCGTGCACCCTCACTAAAGTTTGGCCTTCTAATAAGAAGCGTCTTTGTGTTCCAGTGCATCGCGTGGAACATAAAGACGCTTCTATTCATTGTATGCGTGTCCTTTATTCACCTTCGCTAGGTGAATAAAGGACACGCATACAATGGATAGCGGCGTATAGCTTCTACTTCCTGCAACTGAACCACATTCTCAAGAGTTTAGAATCTCATTGTTCTTACTGCCCCGCCGCGGTGGTCTAGTGGCTAAGGTACTCGGCTGCTGACCCGTAGGTCGCGGGTTCGTATCCCGGCTGCGGCGGCTGCATTTCCGATGGAGGCGGAAATGTTGTAGGCCCGTGTGCTCAGATTTGGGTGCACGTTAAAGAACCCCAGGTGGTCTAAATTTCCGGAGCCCTCCACTACGGCGTCTCTCATAATCATATGGTGGTTTTGGGACGTTAAACCCCACATATCATCATCATCATTGTTCTTACTAGCTCTCGCTACTGAAAGTATGTATATAAACCCCCGCGAGCTTATTGGCCTTGTTATCAGAGGCTCGAGGACTCGGGTGCGACTCTCAGTGAGCGTCACGCTCACTGAGTTCTTTGCTTTTCACCTCTATCTACCGTAGATGGAGGTGAAAAGCAAAGAAATACCCGTGTACATATATCACCTATAATCAAAATTAATGTCAAAGACTACGGCGTGCCTCATTATCGTACCGTTGTTTCGTCGCGCAAAATCCCAGAATCGCTTAGCAATGCACGTGTTAGCAAAGCTGCTCACGATGGAACTGGACTGGGAAAACAGCGTCGGGCTTCACTTGCCCAAGGTCAACATGTGACACATGAGCACGATCCAACGAAGCATAAACTGGAGTCATAGAGTTGGAGCAGCGAAACCGAAAGATGGGTTCGAAATAGAGGAAACTTATACGGAAGAATCACACAATGCCGGCAGTGTCGAAAGTGGAGCGCAGATAATTTGCGTCGAGGTCATCGTGTGCGCCATCTTGTTGCACTTGCAGAAATTGAGCGAAGAGAGACGTGACAGGTGATTGTTCAGCCTATATGACAGGTAAGATACCGCTTCCGATTCGGCAAAGGAACGACCATCGTAAGAGAAGCAAATTAATCTACGCAGGATAACGCGGTGCGCTGACGTTAATGCATAAGCGCCGTTTTGCGGATATTACAAGAGCTGCGGTCACATTGTCGCGGGAAAGTTATATATGCTCCCCGATAGAAGGACGTCGCATGATTGCACGCTTCGACAGACGCCGCGATGACGGGGTGTATTTCCCCGCTGTCTTCCGTTTATTGTCTCGCGGATTGGCGCGTGCTACCGCGTGAGACGTATATAGTGCGACCTGAAAGGCGAACTGTCTGAGTACCTACTTTCGCGGCAACTGGAAACACCCATTGAGGATGGGCCGAATCTCGAAAGTGAATCCTTTTCACTGCCTGTCGTACAGAACAACATTTCTCCTGTGCGACGGCATGAGAGATTGCGGAGGAAAGGGTGCCAGAGAGCCGCATCTGCGCCTTTAGTGACGCGTCGTCGTCGTCGTCTTCCCGCGCAAACATACACAACTGCACGTGTCAAATGCCTTCGTGCTTTCGAAACACGTTGAGCACGTGACCAACCTTGCGCCCCACTTGTAACGGTGTGTGTGTGTGTGTGTGTGTGTGTGTGTGTGTGTGCGTGCGTGCGTGCGTGTGTGTGTGTGTGTGTGTGTGTATGTGTGTGTGTGTGTGTGTGTGTGTGTGTACTTGTAACGGTGTGTGCGTGCGTGCGCGTGCGTGCGTGCGTGTGTGTGTGTGTGCGTGCGCGCGCGCGCGCGCGTGTGTGTGTGTGTGTGTGTGTGTGTGTCGATCGTCGTGAAGAGAGGGAAGCACGTTTCCATTCTTCAAGTGACTAGACACGCGTGGTGCCATAGTGCCTGACAAGGTCGTCGTACGTGTGTCGCATCTTTTGTGCGTGACTTGTTCACACACTGGTGGTTGCGAGCGCTCTTCTGCGTGTAAAACGAATGCAGCGTCGAGCATCAGCACACACGAGCGGCAGATTCCACTGGCGCGAACGCTACAGTTCCCGCTATTCATTTTATTACGCAAAGGTGATATATGCAGTGAAGTAAGAACTGGAGGATCCTAAAGCTTCACCTTTAAGATTTCAACGCGATAGCGGTATCCTGTCCCTATATAATGCGTGATTCAACCGCTAAGTGCAACTTTTATTGTATCATGTTACTCTAGAAGTTTCAATTGTGGATTACTACAAAAATAAAGTTGAAAGTGGCTTCTGTTGTGATGCTTTCGCATGTGCTTGCACTCAGTGTATAATGGGTAGTATGCTGTAAACCACGAGCAATGATGAGCGTGAAATGGTACAAGGACAGCGCGCGCACTTCTTTCTGTCGCAACCTGTGCCACTGGTCATGCATTCGACCTACTACGGGTGACATTAGACAAGCGTCAAGCAGTGTGTCAAAGGCTGTCGGGAATGCCAGCGCCAGAAGAGACCATCCTGTAAGCCGGCAGGGCTTCTCCGACCATTTGACCCACCTCGCAAGCCGTTTTACCAAGTTGGCATCCATGGATATAGTTACAGCTTCCGAGGTTGCGCAGTTCTTCTGAAACTGTACTGCGTCATGGTGCTCCCTCTGTAGTAATAAGAGATAGAGGTACAGCAATCACTGCGCAGCTTAGGGATGAAGTTTTTCGGCTGAGGAACACCAAGCATCCAAAGACGACTGCGTACCATCCGCAGACCAACGGCCTTACCGAAAGACTAAACAAGACAGTCACGGACATAACGCACAACAAGAAATGCACCGAACGAAGAAATATGGTGGACATGTTATCATGTAAATTAAGAACAATATACACATTAAAGATAGTTTTTTACAAAAAAATGAAATAAACTTTGTGCAAACATCGTTTCACGCAGCAGAGACACATGCCATACCGGATAAGTGTTGATTGACACGAAGATTGACACGCGTATAGGCAGCGGTCTTGTGGTATACTCACACGCGCTGTGGATTCTGAAATTTTCGTGCCCGTTCTTCTAACGCGTTAACGGAAAGAGGACCAAGGCACCAATAATTTGGTGAGTACCTTGCTTGAATTTTCTTTCCCCCCCGAAAAAAAAAAGTGCAATGTCTTGCAGAGAGCTGACTCCTAGGAGGAAAACCAGGCAGGAAAACAATTCTAGTCAGAGAGGTTGAAACTTCAGTTAGCGCTTACTCACTGAGGAAAAGGTGCAGTTGGCGCCTGGTTTCTATGGCGTCATTAGCAAAAGATAGTATAGTCTCGTCTTCCTGCAAATCATGGCGTCTTGGCCCGTTGAACACTTAAAGACCAAAGTCGTTGTCAGGAATTGCGGTTTCCATGCATGCATCATGCTCCAATCGGTTTTCAGGAGTTTTTTTCTGCGCATGAGTCGTATTCGGGGAGAGCAGAACTGCAGCTTGGCAGAGTTTCTTCGGCTGCTGTAGCTTTTTTGCCAGTTGTCGAATGTGCACCATGCGCAAGAGTCACCTTTCGAGAGATAACCATCAAGCGTTACCTTACGGCGTTTCGGCGCGGCCATCGAGTCTCATAAAATGGCGCTGATTGACACAGAAGACGAACTATCCACCAATTCCTGCAGGTCGTGTATTTGAAGGTGGGTGACTTCGCATTGCTAGGAAGCAACGCGCTCAGCAAAGTTCGGGAAGTGACACAGTGTGCGAAGAACGAGCACTTTAGCGACGATACATGTCGGCTGGTAAAGTTCCACCTTAAACACTAGCGCTCGTTTCTCCTCTGGCGGAAAGATTCGAGGGTATACATTTGCTACGCTTCCCTTCAAGTGCCGGCAAGGTCACGCTTGCCCAGTATCTTACTCTGCACGTGAAACGTCTGGCGCTTGTGATTGCACCCCTAAAGAAGGCTGGTTTCTGTTGCGTTGTCATGCCACAACGCAAACGTGAATGAATGCAATGGAGTTGATGCCAGATGTGAAGTTCCAGCGACTCGCATCAGAATGTCCGGAACAGACAACCGAAAGGCACAGATAGTGCACGGTACAGCGTAAGTAAACTTGTGTTGCATGCGCTGGCAGTTCTTGTTGGAGTTCACGCGTTCTGAGAAGTTCATTATGATGCACTATGCTCTGAAGAAGACCGCAGTTTCTTCCTTCAACATTAGTGAACAGACCACTCGAGATTTTGTGTGGTCCGAGGCTGCACACATGAATGCGCATACTAGTTATAGAACAGTGTATACATGGTATATTTGTGTGCTGCGCGGTGAAATGTTTTGTGCCCTTCTGAATCTGTTGACGTCAAAGTAAATGACGGCTGCACGCTTGCAAACAACTGAAGACGTCTTGCCGCAACGCTATCGTTTCAAGGAGTACATGTAGCGACCAAAGCTACAAAAAAAGAGAACATTACGCGTTTTTGTGCGTACTTAAGTTTTCTAGCGCATATACGCAGTGAACAAGCTATTTCCATGGGAGTAGGTATAGTCTGGCCCCAGGTTCATTTTCGATTGAGCAAACATTTTTCAACAACGATTGCGTCGCCCTCGCAGATTGCACGATGAAACCTGTAAGGTTGCAGTACTAAAGGCACAGCGCAACTGTAATGTCAACCAATGCTGCGGGAAAGTCCGCCAGAAAAATAACGCGTGGGAAATCGTGTTGTTAGCGTGCAACACAATTTACAAAAAAAAATAAATACTTATTGCGTACCGCAAGCGTGTTTGGAAGTGCGCAGTAAAGACTGTTGACTAAAAGGTATCAGTGCGTCAGGGCTACGTCAGTATCGGCATGTTTCGCTGCAAATGTCGTCGAAAGACGATAGTCTTGCGCCTGAAGAGAGTGAACAAAACGTTTATTGGATGTTCTGTGCAAGAAAATCAGTTAATTGTATTCTCGAGGCGCTGCGTTAGAGCACGCCGCGCGCCCGCAATCTCGAAGGCCATGGTTAGAGTGCCTATAGATGCGTGCAGCGGAGGCGAACGAGCGCGTCGAGGCATGAGCTCTATCTGGCAGTTATCCTCGAAAACGAAGGATGGCACCCACGCCTGTCTCGGAGGCGATATGGTGTAGAACGCAAAGCGACTGGTAGGTGCAACTACCGTGTCGTCTTAGCAAAACCCTGGGAACACTTTCCTTTTGCATTATCATCGCAGCGTGATAAATGCTATACGGTTCTTAGAATTACTTTTGTATGCATTCTTTAGTATAAAAAGGCACCCCCAAAAATATTGGCATGTAGTTATTGTGCCTCAGATATGCTTAATCATTTATTTTTGGTTGACAATCGCACAAGTATGAACGCTGAAACTAAAGCAATATTGGTGGGCGCTACGGATGAGCTTAGATTATGACCGTTTAAGGAATTATTTTGATGTACAAAAAGACAAACGAACAGACAGACAGACCAAAATTTTTGCGTCGGCGAAATACCATCGTCTTTAAAAATTATTTCCTTAGGCATGCAGTCACAAACATCGACATTGAGAAATTCGCTCAGAAAAGTAAGCAAAAGCAAAGTGTAATTAAGAATATAGAAAAAAAAAACGCCAGGCCTGCGCGATAGGCGTAGCATAGTCACGGCGAAAGCTAGAAGAACAGCCTATCAGAGCCTTTTCAAAACACTCATTGAGTAACTACTGCAAGAGCACTTGCTTAGTACCTACTAGGGCGTTAATAATAAACTCTCTGGTAGTAGGCCGGCATTCGCTATGCTATTTTTCGCCATTCTTTTGAGAAGCGTGGCATCCGCTAAAGACTTGCAAGAAATTTTGTACCAATTGTTCATGCAGCGGCTGACGACGACGAGGAATCATAGCTGAATGGGTATGCGCCACCGTTAATAGGGAAACAATAACAAGCTTTTGTAATGGGCTGGAGCGTTGGACGGCCCACTCGTTACGCTATTCGCATTGTGCGACGACTGGTTGATCTTTCGCTGTTGTTAAACGCTTTATAAGTCGTATTAACGCGATTGCTTTCCCGACATCAAGCCTGCCTAAGGCAAGTTCGACAATAAGTCACAAGCACCGGTGTAGCTCAGTGGCAGAACTATGGAAAAAGATTCACCGATTGGTGCCTACGGTATCAGTTTTTTACCAGTCAATGAAGAAGACGATGGAGCCTCTTATTGATACTGTTATGTTGCTCGGCCTTCACAGTATTTGGAAAAAGTACATGTCAGTACGCCATGCCGACATCAATACGCTGCCCATTCGTGAATATTTCCCCCAAAAGATCACGAAGTTTATTGAAGAGTGTAAAACTGAAGACACAATTCCAGAGTGGCCCGAACATCTATTCGTATAAAGGAATTCTAGTCACTATATAACCATTCCGTTTGCTACCGCTGTATGTACTGTTTATGCATTGTATTATTATTGTATGATGTGCAAAAGTAAGTAATAAAGAAAAAACTCAGTGGTATAATACTGGGCCGGCACCCCGCGGACCCGGGTTCGAACCCCACCGTGCCATTGGTGCTAGGTCATGCCTGCGTAAGGCAAGTTTGACAACAAGTTACAAGCATCGGTGTAACTCAGTGGTAGAATTAGGATGGCAGCCAGCGGACCGGGGTTCAAGCCCCACTTTGTCATTAATGCAAGTTTTTTTTTCTTATTTCGCGCGATGTGATTACGAACACCAGCGGCAGCAGCGGGCAATATGCAACTGCGCGTGACCCGAAAAGTGATCTCATAACAGCTTTCGTTGTAAAAATCAGGGGACCATAAAGCTTCGCCTTTAAGAGCTGAACGCCATAGCGACATTTTGTTCGTAGTGCTCACGTAAACACTTAGTGCATGAAACCTTTTCGAATTCGATATGCACCCACTACGGGGCCTTCAGGTGCAGAAGCGTGTGTGCCATTCGAAGTGGGGCACCGGCTTGGAACCACGGAGCCATTATGATCGAGAAGCACACGTTATGGCGCCCGTTGGCAACGGACGCTTGACCACGTGTTTTTTGTGAAGCATGAAAACTACTTTCACTACTTTTCCAAACAGAAGTTCTTTTCATTGTTTTCACAAGCAGATGCGTGGCCGTGTGGTAGAACGTCCGCTCAAACGATCAAGTAGGCTTCGATCCCCACTCGAACCTCAACAAACCCTGGTTGGGTCCCCACTCTGCTCCAGCATTTTTTATCGCTTTATTTGCATCGTTCTTTATTTTTTTTGGTCATGCATACGATGATGATTTTTCACTCACACCCAATGACGCTGACCACGACGCCGAAACCACTCTGTAAGTGGAGCCTTCATTGACTTTTGAAACTCACTTCGACCCGATGAGGATTATGCCATATACGTTTAACCGAGTTAACGATGTCTTCTCCGATCGGGTATGTCGTCGCAATGACAAGTTTTTGATGACACTAGCAATGACACTAGTAATTTCAATAGTGCGATGAGAGGCCGTTGCTCCAAGTAGTCACGAGCGCGATGTTCCGGGTGTGCGGCCAGGAAGAAGAAACCATCCCCCATCTAGAGCTACGCTGTACGTGTTTGGGCCCACACCAACGAAAGGGCACCACACTGCCCGAAGCTCTGGGGTTTGTTCACAAAGATGACCCGGGGCCACCCACAGGCGATGGGGCGGCTGGTACAGTGAACTATGCGGCAGAACGCACCACCAAAACAAGGCTGGTGCAGCGGTGGCGCACGACGCAGCGGTAATGACTTATGTGGACAAAATTGAAGGTGTGCAGATGCGAGTATGTACGCCTGTGGAGTGTTTTGTTCATTTACTTTTTAAGTGTTTTTTTTTACTCTGGCTAGGCCATATTAATCTGACCCGCTCAATACAAAGGGATCAGCCTCAAATCATCATCACCATCAGCAGCAACTGTGCCCGTGGTTTACTGCAATTTATTGGGTTTACTTACTCTCCTCTCAAGCATGCGTATTAGGAGAGGGGGAGCCTCACGACTTTGATATACATGCACACAATCTGCTCAAATTACTGCCGGTAGTCACGTCACAGAAAAAGTGCTGTGAGCCCCTCCCCCCCCCCCCCCCTGTCCCTGTCATCGGCCCCGCCCTGACAGGAGTACAGAGGTTGCTCTGCGTGTGGACTTTTGAAGACTCTCTGGTGGCGGGAACAGTTCCTACTAGAGTTATTCAATCATGGTTCCTACGATGAGTGTCATGCTCGCGTAGGAAGGATTCGCAGGTTCAGGGCCGTACCCAGGAATTTTTTTCGGGGGTGGGTTGCGTGTAGAACGGCTGCCATTTTTTAAGATTTATACTGGCTTATTTTCGTGAATAAAACAAGTACATCGCTTACTTGTTATAATTCGAAGGTACTTTTCAATTATTTGTAGCCAAATAAAGAAATTGGTATGTCAACCTCAAATTCTGGTTAAAGCAAGAAATAAGTTTGGACAATAGCGCCACTAAAGCCGGGGACACCGCGACCAACGGCTCCTGATGAAGTAACGCAATGTAACCGCGGTACGACAACGGTATGTATGTGTTACAAGCTGCCACTCTAGCGTCGCCAGCGCGAAGTCGGCGACGGGAATGGCAGCAGGTTAGGTCGTTCCGTACGTAAGCAGAGACAGTGAAGAGATCAGAGACGTATGTGGGTAAAAACAAAACACTAGTGATATTGCAGTAATGCAGAGGAATCTAGGAATATTGCAGAGGAATCTAGTACAACACTTAATACCAACTAACAAAATAGATATAAAATCAATAAATCAGCTTACAAGAGAGAAGTATTACAAACTACACAAAACTAACCAACAATAAAACTACAGATGAGAAAGTCCGAAGGTATAAACAGGTGAAGGGATACCTGTGATGACCGGCAGCGTTGAGTCCACGACGATCGGATGCGAGAAGTCAGAGAGAGTTCTGGCACAACTGCGATGTCGGCGGTGTTGCAGCGCTGGTGTTTCCGGGAGGCTAGTGCTTGAAGCCGATCTCGGGCAGGTTGAGCTTACTCGAGATTCAAGTACCGATGCCTACGTTGCAGACGTTAATTTCGCGTCACAACTAGACGAATGGCTAAGTTTAGGTGGCCAGCCGACACGGAGCCACAACCACTTAAGGGATACTTCTTGATCTCCTTCTACACCATGTTGGTCAGCAACTAGACAGCTTAGCAAGGCGAAATCCTGCTCTTAAATCGACCTCCGTGTCCCCTGATTCTCGTCCTGGGGGAAAAGAGACCTCTACATGGGTCCAATCATGCACGTTTCATTGTTAAAAACTCCACCCTAAACATATATTGACCACGTCCCTTTTTAATTAGGAGAGGGTTCTCATCTGAGCGAGAGTGACAACCTGTTGGGGTTCTCTCATACGGCTTGTCCACAAGCAGTTTTGCCCGTGGGAATGGTCAGTTTCCTTGGTTTCAGCCGGTGCGTCTTGCAGTCTACAGCTAGTTCGGGGTGCATCGCGGCCTTTGACGACCCTGCCGACGCCACCGTAGGTACAAAGGATCAAATATCGGCGACTAACGTTGGAAGAAGAACACCCCATTCAGTACTTCCCTGCACTAAAGGCCAGTCTTTTCATGAGCTAACGGTTCCACCGGTCAGCGGGGGAGTGCGGCGCCCGTTAATTTGCCGTTACGCCGGGTCGCAAAAATGGCGGTCCGTGACAGCATGTATGCAAGCAAACAAACAAGTCGCCCGACATTCCGATCTTCTTGTTACCGTTCGCACATTCTGCTTGCTGGACTCGCAATTACGAGTTTCCTCGTAATTGCGAAAGGATAGAAGGGTTGAAGCTTGGGCTAGCTGGGTTTAGCTTTTAATCGACTCTTGAAACATAGAGGGAAGTTTAAACGAGAAAGTTTTTCCTTCTCGGCAACTTGCAAAATCCTGTGAGGACTTGTTCTGGGATCACTTGAAGTTCTCGATGGATGCTGAGCAGTGCTAGTCCGGTCAATCTGTCGTTGTTCACATGATTTCGAAGGTAGCTCTTCAGCCTTCTCAGTGTGGAAAAAGTCCGTTCCGGGGTCGACGTCGACACGGGTAAAGTCGCCAGGATAGAAAGTAGGCTGTGGATGTTCGGAAAAAAGTCGCGGTTGCACATCTCTAAGGCCTGTAAAGCACAAGCTGGGCGATTCTTTTCTTCGATCTGGCAGCATTTGTTCACCCACAGTGTGAACTCTGCTTCGATGACATTAGCCGAAGGAATGTCGCCAAGGTAAAACTGCACTGCATCATCAATATCAGAAAGGCTAGCCGATGCGCAGAATTTCGGCAGCAGCATGTTAAGGCCAACCACGACCTTCTTATGGGCATCGAACCAGTCTCTTAATTGATTTTCGAAGTCAGCCAGCAAAGGCAAATACACATTCCCCCGGTAGTACTCTTCGGGAGTAGCAGAAGGTACGTTGCTTCTTTGCATCTGCCTTCCAGTGATGCGTGGTAGGACCATCTCAACATTTGTGATCTTCAGCAAAGAGAGCGACTTCAGAAAAATCTTATTAAATTCCGTTTCGCACTAGCCCTTTTTTGTGGAAAGAACGTCTTTAACATTCTTTACGTGATCGCACGCTTGAGCCAAGTCACAGTCAATTTTTTGAAGAAACTTGCAAACTGGCAGTGTCAAAGAGAAGAGGTCGCTACAAATCTGAAGCGAAACGACAAACTCGGGCTTCGTAATGGCATTGAGCAGTTGAGAAGCTTTTGATGAAGTATCAGATGACGCGGCCTCTTTTTCCAAATATTCGAGGAATTGTACAATAGGCACGTACAGTTCAAGGAAACGCTGAAGTGCATCGTGACTCTCTACCCACCTTGTTTGGCAAAAGGAGAGAACTGATTTTCTTTTTTCTTGTGTTAAATCTTCTACTTTGTCTCGCAGTTGGTTCGTCCTCTGTGGCGAAGCTCTCACAAACGTACAGGTTGAGGAAACAGTTGTGGATGCTGGGGAGTTTGCATGCGTGAAGCAGAGCAAGGTTCAACGAGTGGGCGCTACAATGCACGTACAACGCTTTGGTCGCTGTTTGACGAATGAAAGCTTGAACACCGTTAAGGTGGCCGCTCATTGATGCCGCGCCGTCGTATCCTTGCCCGCAAAGTAGGTTCAGGTCAAAGCCATGACCTCTAAGGCTGTTCAGGATTGTGCTCGCCAGCGCCTTGCCAGTGAGATCGTACACGGGAACGAAATCTACAAAATCTTCTTTAAGAATGGGCACTCCCGACGTGTCGTGCCCAACGTACCTTACACATAGGGAAATGTGGGCGGTGCGAGATATATTAGTGGCCTCGTCAGCTAGAACTGAAAAACACGAACCTGAGTTGACGTTTTCCACTATCTTTCTTTGTATGATTTTACCACAGAGGGTGATCAACTCATTTTGAATTTTTGTGCTTGTGTACAGCGCATTCGCCGGAGATGTTTCCATGTGAGCTCTCAAGGCGGCATCTCCACATTTTGCTCTCATACTAAGCAGTGCGCGGAAATTTCCATCATTTTTGAATGGCAGCACTTCAGACATATTTATCCTACCAGAGTCGTCTGTGCCGCGAAGCGGTACTTCTTGCCTGCCACAGAAAAGGATTGTTTCTATTATTGGCAGCAAGTTCTTGCGGTTTTCTTCCGCCTGCTTTTTAAGGCCGTGGTCAAGTTGTGTTAAGATGTCATGCTGTGAGCAGGACCGGACTGCTAAAAAGTTCTCCGATAGCGTTGTTGACATGGCGTGATAACTGCTGGATGCGTGGCTCTTAAAGGCGTCCATGGCTTTCTTGTAATTGGTGAACTCCTTAGTTACAAAACAGCCCAAGCGCTGGTGCTCCCCTTTTCCTGCGCACTCGCTTGCGAAGACTACGCAATATTTGCATAATGCTCCTTGAAGCTTCTCTGAATAAACAAGCCATGGGTAACAATCTACCCAGTGAGGTTGGAACTTCAGATTCCTTTTCCCTGTGGCTGAATAATCATAGTTAGCCGGAGGGGTCCACGGATTGAGCAGCAGCTTCTCCATCGTCTCTGGATCATTTACATTATTGCTTTTCGAGACAAACAGTCCCAAGTCGAAAATATTCGCACTCGTCGCACAGAGGGGAGGCGAACCAGAATGTGTAGGTGCCATGCCACTCACTTTCCTTGGGCATTGCCCAGTGGTAAAGGCGTCACTTTGCCCAGCGTTAACTGTAGAACAAAGATCACTTGGAGTTGCACTGCGGCCACCATCATTTCCCGGCGGCGCATGGGTGTCCTGCTTGTGTTCGTTCTCAGGTGATTCATATAAACCGGTGCATTCTCCTGAGTCGCTACAGAAGTTCGGACGCGCTTGGCTTTCCACCAGTGCTGAGGAGGGCGAAGTTTTATCCTTCGAAGGAGGCGGTTCTTCTCCGTCCGCTTCATCGGTTCGAACTTTCTTGAAGTAAGACGCAAGACTCCTTTGCTTCGTTGTTGCAGAGTATCTTTTCATTTTGCTGCCGCAATCCTGTGCACGCACACAAAAGTGGCCAGTGGATCCAAAAAGACGTTTGCGACTGCTTCGACTGCCTGGAGTGAACGGCGGGCGATGTTTTCTTCCTCTCTTATCCACTTTACAGTGGCTAGAATGTAGAAGTGTGATGAACGCGCCGGCTCCCGCGTGGCGCATGTGTTTTCTGAACGTCGCTACAGCTGGTGTGCATGCAGGCCCATTATTGTAATCCAGCTGCAGCAAACTGGATTAACGCTACTTAAAGACCTTTTCACAGAAGACTCCATGGGCACTGCATACTCTCCTTAATATACGTGAACCCCCAAGAATGCACTGCTGAGACATTTGCACTCCCGTGGTACAGTCCAGAAAGGAGGTGTTGATTCGTTCCTGTGAAAAAGTCACCTTTTCACAGACGGCTCCCTGGGCGCCTGCATAATTCTCTCTGGGCTGCGCTAATTAAATAGCCGTGACCCCCCAAAAATGCACTTTGTAGGCTGTGACGTCAGCCTCTGCACTCCCGCGCACAGCCCAGCTTGGCGGCGTTTTTTTTTTCCTGTGAAAGTTGACCGCTGGTGCCGGATTGTGTGCCGGCTGTATCCTCGCTTTGTGCGCGTTGTAGGGAGGCGCATATACCTTCTGTGTACAGAATAGGTAGATTTCCTTGCGTGTGGTTAAGGTTGTTTGAAGTTGCTCGGATATGCCAGTCTTTCAGTAGATGTCATCTTCGATGATTCGTTTCGGTGGCGAGGACTACAGTTCGAGAAAAGTTTGCCCTGCAGCCTGCGTCCATGGAATGCGCCGCTGAGTTTTTCTGCTTAGGGGTTTCGTTCCCTGGCAAATCTGCGCACGTCGTGTTGGTGTTGCTGTTGCTGTCGAACTGTTTACCTTCACAGAAGTAGACGCGCTTTTCGTAAGAACCCAAAGCCAACACGTACGGTCCGCACAGACGGATAACTTCTCCAGCGGCGATGCACAAGGAAAGCATCTGGAATCAATAAAGGAGCTGCTACGGTGTGAAAGACGAAAAAAAAAAAAAAGACTCGAAGGAACGCGAAGGCGAAGTGCAAAGCTGTACAAATAGGGCAGGTGCGCGTGCGGGGGAGGGAGTGCTGAGGTGTTCTGGTAAAAGGGTAGGTTTGAAGAAAGGAAAAAGAGGGAAGCAATGCCAGGAAAGTTGCAGTGTAACTTTGGCAGCTGGTGGTCGCTGTGAAGGCGTGTAAATATTTTAGTATCACCCGAAAAGTTAAAGCATCAAAAAAATTTTGGGGGGGGGGGGGGTGGTCAGAACCCCCTCAACCCCCCTCCCCCCCCCCCCCCCTAGTTACGGGCCTGCGCGGGTTACCCGATTAGCAAGCACCTCTAACATATCATTCACTTTGTGGATATGGCGGTGATTTTTTCGATACAGCTATTTAATACGTTACTGCGTACTTGTAGATAACCTTGTACATCTCGCTACTAGAGTTGCATGTGCTCGCGTTCTTTAACTTTAGGCCTAATTTTTCATGATGATGTAATTAGGCTTTCATCTTTCTTCCGTTATTTTGCGGAAATTTTTGCGTTTCCAAGTGACAATAAACATTTTACACATCCCAAAGTCACCATCACCGTGGACCAAACAGAGTAATTCGCACTGTACACGGCACGGAGGAAGGAAAGGTGTGGTACACGGTGACAAAAAAAAAAGAAAAACAACAAATGCATCTTTGGTTACTAAAAAAAAAAACTAATAGGCAGAAAAACTGGCGGGAAGGTATTTTCACAATACAAAAATAATTTCGAAAGAAACAAATTATTGGGGCTATTTTTGGGCTACTTCAAGTTTCGGCATTTGTCTACGTTTGGCTTTTGCGGCGTTTAATTTGGCAGTTTGAGGTTTGCGCCATCTGGCAACTATGAAGAGGAGCACATGTTGTCAGTCGTTTAAATCCCCAGTCTAGCCACCACTGGTAGGTGTTCTGTGGCCACCATAGCCCAGTCTGTCACTCGAATCAGAGGCGTTGTTATAATAGTGGCTAGTATAAAGGTTTAAGCATGGACACTCGGGTCAGTGTGTCTTGTGGAGTGGACCTGCACTTCGTTTCGGACCTGCCAGAAGCGATCATTGATGCCGGAAACGCTGGGTTAGTTTTTCGCAATCAAATTGGGAAGTGTTCTGTTATGGCTCCTCATTGGAACTGCTTTTGTAGTAGCTTTAAGAGACAATAAGGATACGAACTATTGTCTTGACTTGCCCAAACTGCCACACTTGTAGTAGCGTTGGAAGGTGCTGCAAAGCTGCTTAAAATGGAACGCTTCACCGACTTTTCTCTCCTTGTGTCTAATCCTTTACTGGAGCGGGCTAGCTCTCGCTGGGCTCATATTGCTGATCACAGAAGAAAAAAGTGTTAATATATTACCAGTCATTGGAACCCTATCTCGCAGTTTTATTTGCCTAGTATTCCAACATTTCCTGGTACGTATACCACCGTTGTCATGCATTCATGAAGCGCTGTGCGTTTCGCGAAAGCCGCTCACGGATTTGTGGGGATTTTTTTGTTTTGTTTGAGTATTTGGCGATCCAGAGCTCTGGAGGCTGAAGACGCTTTCATTTCTTTCACCTATTTACCATGACCGTTTGTTTTGTAGCGTTGATAGTGCTCTGCGATATCTATGGCGCAACCACAGCATTTAAATGTTTACGCGTGCTCTGGACTTTATTATTTCTCTTTCACAGTCTTCGTTTGTGACAATTGTTGCTTTTAGCTGTTTTTCGCTGTGTTCGCTATATGATATCGCACCGCAGCAATGCGTAATTTTTTTGTGTATCTGCCTTTAAATGTATGCACTCTACATTCACAGATGAATGAGCAGCTTCTAAAACAGGGCTTGTTCAGATGTTTTTGTAACTCTCTGTATGCAAAGATATACTTGCTTTCACGCTCCGTATCGCTGCATGCACTCAATAACATCCTACATGCAATGTCACTCATGCAGTTTTAAATGTGAAGAACTTCATTGCAGACTCCAGGAACATTATACGTTTCTATCTACCTATCTAGCGGCCTATGTCGTGCTACTCTCGTGATCGCCTCTTTGCCTCGCTGTAGACTAAAAATGGCATGGAAGGGTAAGACAGTTTGGGGAATATGACTATCTGGTCACGACACGAATCATGTGAAATTCATGTCGCATACCTCGTCAAACCCTTCTCTCAAGGCATGTGTGGCTCATACCTGTATGACACGGGCCGCATTATGTGGGATTGCGCCACAGGAGATTGACAGTTTATATCTGCTTCGGAACAGCAATGAGAGATATAACTTAAATATGAGAGTGTTAAGAGAAACTGTTATTGGCAGCGTAGACTTTACAAATGCAAAGATGAAAAAATTAGGGGGCCCTAAAGCTTCGCCTTTAACAGTTGAACGGGATAGTGACATCCTGTTCGTAGTGCGTACTTCAAACACTTAATGCATGAAACCTTTTTGAACTTGCTATGCACCCGTTACGTGGCCCTAAGGGTGCAGTAATGTGTGTGCCTTTTGTAGTGGGTCACTGGTTTTAAACCACAGCATCATTATGATAAATGCATTTTGATGCCCGTTGGCTGTGGACACTTGTACCATGCATTATTACTGCAATATATCATGTTGCATTGTGAAGCACGTATACAGGGCGCTTGTGTTTGTGAAGCATGAAAGCTACTTTCACTGCATTTCCAAGCAGAGGAAGTTCTTTTCACTGTTTTAACAAGCAGAGGCGTGGCCGTGTGGTAGAACATCCGCTTGCCTCGCAAACACCCTTGGTTTGATTCCCACTTGGACCTAAACAACCCTGGTTCGGTCCTCTGCTCCAGGATTTTCTAATGATTTATTTTATTTGCATTGTTCTCGATTTTTCGGTCACGCATAAGATGATGACTTTTCGCTCACAAGCAACGGCACTGACACCAATGCTGGAATTTCTGCAAAATGAGCTCTATAACGCTGTTGCGTTAAAATCAGGTTCTTAGTAGAAATTGAACCCCAGCATTCTGAGATGCTATCAGCTATTCTGTACACGGCAACAACTGATCTTGACGTTGCAGCGAAGGCTATAGAGGCAAGGCTTGTGCACAATTGTTTTGCTCTGCAAGTAATTTCGGTTTTGCTCGCTAGCTTTGGTAATGTGTTTATAAAGTTATATAGCCAAAATGTGTATGGGAGAAACATTTCGAAGGTTTTGTGTGCATTTCAATGTCATATTATGAATATATTTTTCTTGGAAATCCAAGCAGCACGTTTGTGGCCACACACTGACCCACTACATCAAGGACGCCATGTTCACTTGAGAAAACTGGCGTGCTGAAAAGGTGGTGCTGTTTAAGAAAAAGAAGGAATTCTTGCAAAGGAAATAACAACTGTATTCTATCTACAACTTCTCTCGACTGTCAGACTCTCATAATAAATAACGCAGCATTTATATGAGCAAGTTAAAAGGAGAAAAATTATAAGCAAAGTTGAGTACTAGTTCTTGAAGCGGTAGCTAGCATGGGCTTTAGTTCTGTAGCTTCCATAGTGCCATCAAGCGAAGCTGTTGTGAAGTGTACCAAAGAGCCATGCCATGTCTTGAATTGAAATGGCTTTGGAAAAAGACAACATGCAGGTGAAAGGTTGGTGCAACTTCCATTGTGGTTGTAGTTCTGGCAATGTAATTTTATAACAAAGCAGTAAACATCACATATGTATACCAAAGTTGAGGACGACGCAGCGAGCAATGGAAAGGAAAATGATGGGCGTAACCCTAAAGGACAAGAACAGCGCAGAGTGTACCGGGGAACAAACGGCTGTTAAAGGGCCAGTAAACAGGCTCGGACTTTTTTTTTACACCCCCCAAACAAGCTCGGTAATTTGTAGAGTAGACCGCAGTGATCAGGTTTTCTGAATATTACAAAGCTGCGTGCCTCCACTTCGAAAAACAATTTCTGCGCTTCTTTCCTATGCCTGACCAATGCTCTTGGCACGTGCAGTGACGACAACTCGGTGATCGGCGACGTGACGCAACATGCAGCTCGTTGTTTGGTCTAAGCCAGGTCTCGACAAACAGTAGTGAAGTCAACGACAGTTCCTGTTCCAACCCACAGCTATGACAGAGCTACTATTCAATCATACGGGTTGCGAAACTCCCTATAGGCTCCATGCACCGAAATCGGGACACTTCACTGACCCAGTTCTCGGGAGTGAGCAGATTGTCGTGCCACCTATTGATCACCACACCCACTATTAAGCGCATTGTGTTTTGTGTTGCTGCTCCCAGAGGGCACAACAGTCTGCTCCTAAAAAAATTGAGCTCCTGAAAAATCTGGCCAACTTTATGTCCGGTTATAGCACGAGAACAGAACGACGACAGAGACAAGAAAAACACGAGCGCGTGTCCTTCTCGCGCTAAAACTATCGTCATGTCATACCAACTAGCCCAAACTGCCACTCTTCATGTCCGGTTTGTGGAACGCAGTTTTGCTGCAAATCGTTGTCGGCTGTAAATCGAACGAGTGGGCTGCCGAGAAGCATTAGAACCGGGTAAACAGTAAACAAACAACCAGGCATCGCTGCAAGTGGAAATGCGATGCGACTGATCGAGTTAGCCGATGAGGTCAATCGCTGATGTGTTGTAACTTGCCGAAATGGGCGGAGTCACAACGACGGGCCACACTTTCCCCTCCCTCTGAAGGAGAAGGGTGGCGAGCTTGCGCGAAAATTTGAAACCAGCTGAACACGTTCTAGCCCCTGTAACTTTGTTAATATAGCACGTATTCATGAAATTCTTGCGACAGGATGTTCACGAAGTAAAAGTGCACATATTTCTCTTTACAACAATTTTTGGACCTTGGGGTTGTTTACTGGCCTTTAAGGACATCATAGTTGAAATGAAGAAGAAACAGTCATGGGCAGGGCACGTAGAGTAAAGGAAAGAAGGAAAGATAACCACTGGTCATTAAGGATCACACACTGGATTTCAAGAAAAGGCAAGTGGGTGAGGGGGAGCAGAAAGTTAGGTGCGCAGATGAGATTAGGAAGTTTGTGGGTGTTGAGTGGCAGCAGCAAACGCAGGACCAAGTTGGCTGGTGGAACATGAAAGAGGCCTTTGTCCTGCAGTGGGCATAGTCAGGTTGATGATGATGAAATAAACCTACGGCACAGATGTCGCATCGAGTTAACGTCAAGTGTTTTTCCCAAGCTGGCTGCACGTTTCAGTAGTGTAAAAAATATTACATTTGTATTCCTAAGATTCAGCAAGCTATATTCAAGCGTTGCTTGTGCGCGGGGAAATACACTAACGAAAGTTACATGTTATATTCACATCATCACACAGTAAAGCAAGCGTCATTACAATAATACTGACGTCTGGTGCATCCTTAGCCTATCATAGATTCCCACAGTATGTGGAATCTGCTAAATATTTTTGTTGTGTTAGAATGTGCTATCTTGTTTGTTTTTTTGTACTGTTATACATTTTCGTGCCATTCATACACTGCATACTTTGTGTGCCAAAAATAATTGGAATACTATATTGTGTGACTGAATAATTATAATAGAACTGCTTAAAATAACATTACTGAGAGACCGACAGAAACTACAAGTTGTAGTTGCATGGGATTATGCCTAACAATTAGTGGTTCTACATTCGACACAGTAATCTGACATGTACACTCCGTTGTTAACAGGTGAAGTTCTATTCCCTCGTGTACGACTGGTTGTCTAAAAGCAGGTGTTAAGCTTGATAGTGTTGCATGATAAATACTAATAGTCTTCTGTAATTTCTGAATTACTCCTGTTATCTTACGCAGAGTCATCCGTTGGCTGGATCTCTTTGTTTAGCCTGCATCCTGTCGTTATTGTGGGGCTTTTGGTTCTTTCTTATGCTTGGCTCTGCAGTGGTAGCTGATGGTTATGTGATCATTGTGAGCATTTAAGAATTATTTGGTTATAAGGAGAAGAATTAAGTACATATTCATGTGAAGGTACTATCTTGTATTTAACCACTGCAGTGGCTACTGCCATTCTGCTGTTTGCAGGAAAAGATGCGGCTTTTATTCACGGTATGATAAGCGTACAAAGCTTAAAGAAAACATGCACATTCGTTATAGAAGAAATTAGTTTTTTTGCACAGGTATATGAAGATGACTATCTTTTCCTTTAAGTGCTGAATCATTGCAACACCTAGCCTGCTAGGAAACCTGTGTATGTTCTTCTGTCAGGCAAGACCAATCATAAAGAAATTGATTGGTCCCTGCAACACTTTTTGAGCATGGTCAGGAAACGCTGCCGATCGGTAGTACAGGCTACCGACAATACGCGAGCCAAATGTTATAGTGCAGTGCGCGGCCTGGAATTCACAATAAATTATCAGTCAGCTAAAAATTGCTTTCTCCTCTCGACAAATGACAGACGCTTAAAAATCGCTCTTAGCAAGCCCATCTATCAGCCATTGGCTGATTTGAACATGGTGCACTCGATCGTTACAGAGGTTGCCGCGGGACGCCAGGACTTGTCCACGCGTGCACACGCGATACACTGAAAAAGCCGTGCATTCGAAAAAGAAAAGGAAAAGGTGCTCAAGGTCACGAGGCGCGGGTGACGCATTTTCTTTGCCCCTGTCATCCCTCCCTGCATAGCTTTCAGCGCTTTCGTCGGGACCAGAGAAGAGAGAATGCATTTGCAGCATGCGACAAATCTTTGTAATTTCACTAACACTGGACAAATTCTTAAAATTTTTGCGATGTTGAATTCGTAAAGCAATAAGCTATTCCAGTACTTGAAAGTGTTTCAGGGCCCCTCTAACCGGAATTCCAACAATCAGTATAGGGTACCTTAGAAAGGCTGGGCAAAGTGAGGAACTACTGCAACACATTGACAACACAACAATTAATGTGTCGGCGAAGGTTGTGATGCACAAGTGTGAGAAATACAATTGTGTGGTTGCGAATGTTATTGTGAACGAAGAGCACTCACTAATTGTTGCCTCATGCTGGTTTTAACATTTCGATGTTGCAATCTTGTTCTTCATTTCATAATACTTTTTCACAGTTTTTCTCGCAATTGTACCAACAGCAGTTACTAGTCTTGTGTGAATAGTTAATTTTAGGTTCGAAGCGAATAGCGATATCGGTCGAATAATTTCGAATCAAATTCGAATAGTATACTTCACATATTATTTAAAAAAAGAGCATATTTCTGATGACCTAACTAACCTGCACAACATTTTTAAAAATTGAAACAAGAACTCTGTAAATGCCATTAAAAAAATTTTTTTTTGCTTCAAAGGAAGTGGAAACAACATTGAATAGTAGAAGGATTAGACTTTCGGTAGAGTGTAAGTGATAACCTGCAAAATATGTTACATATTAAAATTTATTATGTTTGGAGCATATAAGCTGGTATAACAAACTTTTAAACTTAAACGAATCGATGCAAGAGTAACATTTTCATTTGACTGTGAAGTGAAGCTTCAAGGCACTGCTGATTTCCCCTGGGTGTGTGTTTGCACGGCTTAAGACTTTCAACTGCAGTGAAACCATCTTTACAGGTGGTTACATGCAGACTAATACGCATCTATTCGTTTGTTTCAAATACTTCAATATTTTCAATAATTTAAATTCAAATCGAAGCTAATTTGAATATTGGTATATTAGTTTGAATTCTTCGAATATTCGCACAAGCTTAGCATTTACACATTATTTCGGCAACTCCCAGAGGAGCTTGCATTGACTTTTTTCGTAGTTTCATGGTGTTTATGAATGAATGAATGTACTCATGTTTGGTTTGCTTTTCACACCATCAGGTACAAATTTGTGGTAACGGACATCAGCCATCCACGATTACGGCAAGAACATCTCCAGCCTAATCCCAAGTCGATACCTGCACCCTTTGCACGTTCAGACCTTGTGTTACCATCACAAGGTGGGTGTTATAACTGCTGATTTACACATGGATAGTTCATAGTGCCTTGGTGTAATAGTAAGAGGGGAAAATGTTAATCTAGCATGAAAAACAGCAAATTGAAGTAGAACAAAAAGAAGAAAAAAAAAGAAACACATTAAATATACACAGTTTTGTATGCATGCTTTTTGTTTTTTTTCTGGTTCCATCTTGTTGCACTGTTTTTCATCCCCGGTATGTAATAACTAGCTCGCCAGCAACCAATGTTGCAGTTAAAATGTGGACCCTTTCTCTACCAAGCTTTTGTTCCAGAATGCTGCAGGAGTATCGACTTTTTCATTTACCTATTTTATTTTACGTGTCTTAAAACGACTCAGAAGACTGTTAGAGGCACTTTATTCGCAAGATACAAGCAAAATAATCTTTTTTGAACATGCATAGATTTGACTTCCTTGCACCATGTCATGGAAAGGGCCCTAACCTCTCCTATCTTCAGTGCAGAAAGTGTTTCTTTGAATTTGAAAAATGATGTGCAGGGATAAGGGAGCCCTTGGAAGAAAGTCTCTCACGAATAAGGGGGGGGTGTGCTTGCACCTATTGGTGTCCACTGGTGATATGTTTTGACACAGTTCTTTGATCTGATAATTTAGAAAAAAAATAAAAAAATTCTGTTTTGTGTAGTTGCTACTACAGTCGCAGGAGAACTGAAATTATTCATTCTTCAAAACTGTGGCCAACAAGCATTTTTTTTAAGGCTTGTGCAATAGGGAATTTCAGGTTGAAAGTGGTTTTGAAGTGAATGGGGATTTTGGTCGAATAATTTTGAATTGAATTCAAATAGTATATATACCATATTATAAAGAGAAATGAATATATTCCTAATGACCCAACTAAAATAAAAAATAATTATTAGAAGTTGAGACAAGGCCAGTGTAAAGGCTATTCTTTTTATTTCAAAGTGGAAACAACATTGAGCTGTAGCAAAGTTTGACTTTACGTAAAATGCAAGTGATAACCTGGAAAAAAGCTATATCTTAAAATTTACTCAGAGCATATAAACCGACATAAAAAATTTGAAACTTAAAAAATTATGAATCTATGTATTTACCTATGAATCAGTGGGGCCTCGCAGCAGTGCGGATATTCCTTGAGTAGATGTTTTCATGGCTTAGCACCTCTTTACTGCAGTGAAATCGCTTTTGCAGGGGGTTACATCCGAATTTATAGTTAAACAAGTGTTTTCATGGCTTAGCACCTCTACACTGTAGTGAAACGACCTTTACAAGGGGCTAAATTTCAATTAATAGGCATTGATTCGTTCGTTTGGAATACTTAGAAATTTTCAATAATCTAAATTCGAATCGAAGCAAATTTAATTAATGCAATATTCGAAGCATCCGAACATTCACACAAGGCGATATATATGTTGATTAACCGTGAAGTCGGGCTTTGCGGCCGTGAGGATTTCTTTTGGATAGGTGTGTTCACTGTTTAGCATCCTTTTACTGCAGTGAGACCATCTGTACAGAATGTTACATATGGCCTAATATAGTTATTTGTTTATTTTGATGACTTCGAAATCTTCAACAATTTAAATTCGAGTCGAAGCGAGTTTGAATACAGTAATGCTCATTTAAATATTTGAGCACAAGTCTAGTTTTATTCTTTTTTCTAAAGAAGTAATTTTAGTAAAATTCAGTAATTTATTATTGAGGCCAGAGGAGGTTGTATTACAGATTAAATTGGTGGAATCAAAGTGAGCTCTTAATAGTTTTTGTTAATGAAGCTCTATGATAACTTGCATGAGGGATTGCCACATCTGTGCTTTGGTTTGTGTCTATCATTATTAAAAGAAGGAAAACACAAAAGGCCATTTAAGAAATTGTTAAAGGCTCCCCTATTGCTATTTAACAGGAAGTAGTGACATGCATGTTATTAATGTTCCTCAATGTTGAATAAATGAGCCAATGTTCATCTCAATCTCTATGCAAGTCAAGTTCATTAATGTTGTCATTAAAACTTCATGGTTGAAAAATAAGCTGAGGTAATCATGTGCCAGCTTGTGAAAAACATACTCGCACATACACTGATAGTGAGACCCACTAATCAAGCATTTTTTTGCTCAAAAACATTGAACTTGTCATATTTCATGCTTCTTCCAATGGTGCACATAATTACTGAAAACTAGCAAACACTGGTGCCAAGGAAAGTGTTGGAGACATTATTAGAAGTGATTGTAATGTAAATGGGAAGAAAGAGTAGTGGGGAAGAGATAACTTGTTGCGGGCAGAGACCAAACCTGCTACCTTCGAATAACCCATCCGATGCTCTACCACAAAGCTACGGCAGCGGTAATCCCTCCCTTCACTTCATAGGGCATATATGTGCATATTTATATGCGGGAGAATCAGTCATTGCCAGCAGTATTTTGTGCTTGTTTCTCTATAGCATCAGATATCGCAAAGATTTGATGAAAAGTGGTGTTCACAGCACTGGCTTTTGGTATGTTGTCGGCCATCTATTTCAGAATGACATCCTTCTGATACCTGCTTCAATTTGTGCTGGCGTGAAAAAAAAGAGAGAGAGAGAGAGAGAAAGGAAATTTAATATGTGGTCAGTCTGAGGATTCACACTCTTGGAGTGTGAATGATCTTCCTGGTATCGGATGACCGTGGTAGGAAGTTAAAAAGCTGCCCTTTAGTTTGGAGTAAACTTCTCTTTCTAGTTCATTTCACTTTTCTCCCACAATTTTTTTATATTATTGAATTAGATCATTGTTCTAATCACCCATACAAACAAAAAATTGCTTTTCTTAGCTTTACTATTAGGCTTCACTTCATACCGCGTGCATTCAAGGTCTCTGTCTCTGCTACTTTGAAAATTTATAAAATGCTCTGCTGCTGGCATTCAGCATGAAAATGTCACTTTATCTTTTACAAGCTTGACTCCTGTAACAGGAAAGGTTAAACAATGTGATAAAGTATGATTAGCTGTCAGCATAGCATTCATAGGTGGCCGTCATGTACTATGCATTTCAGATTGGAGCTCCTTAGTGACCTTGAGGATTTCCAAATGGATTGATGTAGATTCGCATGTTGAATCCTTCAGGAGAACATGTGAGAAGGTAAGCATGGTAATTTGCTGGTATGCTTCTCCCTCCTCCTTTTTTTTCTTCCAGGCACATGTTGCTTGTTTTTCTATAGGGGTGTCTGAATTCTTTGTGGGAAAAGGGTGACTGGCCATATGTGGATGTGTGTTTTGTGTATCCCTTGAATCACTCTGGATATTTATCCCCATCCAATACCATTTTCCACTCTGTTCTGTCTACCTGGGTATTCAAACAACCTCACTTTAAAAAGTCCCCACCAGCTTTCCAAAAACACTTCACAACCCTTTCTATCTTATGTAAGGGAAGTTATCCACAGATGCCAAACAAAAAAAATATTTTTGTTTCATTTTTGACCGAGAAGTTTTGCAGGAAAAAAAAAGCTCATAGTTTCAAAAATTCAACTTTGTAGGCTGTGTATGCAATTAAAGTATACTGCGAGAGCATGGCATTGTTAGTTTATGTGTTAAATTTTATAAAAATAAAAATCTTAACCCCAACTTCTCTTAATTTATAGCGCTGAGACATTTTGTAGTTGTCCCCAAATAGTTAGTGGTTGATAATGAAATTTCCTGGACTGCACCTCTCATCTTTTGGGGGAATCATTCTATTTTATATCCTCCTCACCCTTTTTTTCTGTTTTTGGCCTTCTACTTCTGAAGCTTTCATTTGCATACATTATCGGAAAATTGAATGGCCTCGTGAAACCTGCACAAGATGGCCTTCTTGCATTGTACTCTATGATAGTTGGTGCCTTGTGACGCCAAAAGTGGGATGCAGCAATTTGTGTACTTGACTTTTTGAAAAACTTTGCGTGCAGCACCTTGCAAGAGTATGACAAAATTTACTGTTGTAAGATAAGTTTGTGTGCTATTCATCATTGTGAAGTTTTCGTCCCACTTGACTGAAAGTCTGTCCACAATGTATTCGCAGGTGCTACACCAGGAGCTGTGCTATGCAGCGCATGTGGGTGTGCCAGCTATTATGGTGGATGTGCACAGCAGGCATTGTGTCAACCTGGCTCGAATTCTGAGCAATTTCTTAAAGGCCTCTTCTGGCTTCCAGGTATGCTTAGTGTTCCTGTGAACTTTGCCTGCGGCATAGTAGGCTTTGTAATAGCTAAGTCCAGGGCAGCTAACTCGCTGGTTTACACTTTTGGTATCATGAATGATTTGTTGAAGGTAACGTAATATAAAATGACAAACTTCTATAAGTTTTACCAACTACAGTTTCTCATCTAATGAATATTCAACAGTTGTCAATTTTAATCAAGAAGGAAAAGTTGAAAACTGTTGGCGTTTCGTATGTCTGAAGTATAACATCATGGTCCCACGGAGATGAAGTTTAGTGTGCCAGCAAAGACTGGTTGAACAGTGTGAGTGAAGCTTGTATTGGAAAAGTCCCTCATGAAATTACAATTGTCTGATTTTTCTTACGGCTGCTAGTCACCAGGAGTACTGTAGTACTTACACAGCCTAAAAGCAACATACTACCCTTTTAATTTTCAATACTTCTTTCAAAAATATAATAGAATACTTATGCAACCTTGTGAAAATACTGCAGGCCATCCTTACTTAATATTATTCTTAGTGTGTATGTCTGGTTCTTTGTGGTATAAGTGTGACAAATAACGATACATACACACAATTATTTTTCCTTTGATTTTTCTCATTCTATTTTAAATTATTCAGTCTTCCGATTGAATTGGCTTTGAGTAGCCCATACATAAGTAGACTGCTGCCACCCTTAACAACACAAATTATTTGTATATTATGCTGAGTGTAATGTAAAAATTTTTCTAGTTATGTATATATATATATATATTGTTAAGACGTTTATTGGCGGACACTCGTTAATGATACACGCGGGGACCGACTCTCTGCACGAGCTGTTCTTCTTCTTATGAAAAGGGTGACCCACTAGAAGGCACTGGAGAGGACGACCCACTGTTCCAAGGCTTTGCCACAAGTACGCCGGGTACGAAAAGGGAGCCGCCTGGCGACCTAACAGGTGGTTACAATGAGCGGGTCATGCTAGGCCTTGAGGCGCTCCACGTTAACAATGTCGCGTCCTCGACGGCGCATGTCCGAAGATGGTTCGATTGGTTCAATCAAGTAGTTGACAGGGGAAGTGCATCTGACGACACGGTAGGGGCCTTCGTATTTGGGCAATAGTTTTGAAGTAGTGCTGGCGTCAGCGCGAATGCTTTTTTACCGCTCTTGATCGTGCGCAGTAAAGGTCTTTGCAAGCTCTCGACACTCTTCAGCAAACTTGGCTGTAGCAGAAATAGGCGCCCACTCAGACGGATCTGGCTTGTACGGAAGTATCGTGTCGATGGTGCGCGACGGGTGCCTTCCATATAATAAAAAGAAAAATGAAAAGCCAGTGGTGCTCTGAGGGGCGGTATTATATGCGTAGGTGACGAAGGGTAGAATAGAATCCCAATTTGTGTGATCGGCTGCGACGTACTTGGAGAGCATGTCGCCGAGCGTACGGTTGAAGCATTTGGTGAGGCCATTCGTCTGCGGGTGGTAAGCAGCAGTTTTGCGGTGAACAACGTTGCACTCTTTAAGAATGGCTTCAACGACTTCAGACAGGAAGACGCGGCCTCGGTCACTGAGCAGTTCCTGGGGTGGACCGTGTCGCAAAATGAATCGTTGGAGCAGAAAGGAGGCCACATCGCTCGCTGTGGCCGCGGGGAGAGCGGCCGTTTCGGCGTATCGCGTGAGGTGGTCCACAGCGACAATGGCCAAGCGGTTACCCGCCGACGTCAGTGGAAGTGGCCCATACAAATCGGTGCCAACGCGCCCAAAGGCCCTGGCAGGGCAAGGTAGAGGTTGCAGACCTACCGGTGACAGTTGCGTTGAAGCTTTTCAGCGCTGACAATCTATGCAGGAGCGAACAAATTTCTGCCCGTAGCGGTACATGCCGTGCCAAAAGTACCGTTGGCGAGTGCGGTGGTAAGTCTTCGATACCCCGGAGTGCGCACATTGCGGATCGGAATGAAAGAACTCGCATATGTCAGAGCGCATACTGCGAAGTATGACTAGTAGCCACTGGCGGCAGTCACGCCTGTGGAGGAGGTTGTCGCGAACGGCGAAATGGTGGGCTTGACAACGCAACGCGCGAGTGGATGGAGTGGATGGATCAGCCAGTAAGTCTATCGGTGAGGCGATCCATTGATCCTTGCGCTGTTCAGTAGCAATGGTATGAATGCTAATGGAAGAAATGGCAAGGTGAGACGCTGAGTTGTGGGCATTGGCGTCAGTCAAGGGAGAGCGTGGCAGGGCGTCGGCGTCAGCATGTTGCCTTCCATTGCGGTACAGCACACGGATGTCGTAGTCTTGCAGGCGAAGTGCCCACCGGGCGAGACGGCCTGAGATCTTTCAATGACGACAACCAGCATAGTGCGTGATGGTCGGTGACGACATCAAATGGGCGACCATACAAATAAGGTCGGAACTTTGTAAGGGCCCAGACGATTGCCAAACATTCCTTCTCGGTGACGGTGTAATTAGTCTCGGCCTTAGTAAGCGTACGGCTTGCATACGCCACGACATATTCCGGGAAACCTGGTTTGCGCTGTGCAAGGACAGCGCCAAGGCCGACACCACTGGCATCATTGTGTACCTCTGTAGGGGTCGTAGTGGCGGAGTATGGGAGGCGACGTCAACAAACGACGGAGCGTTGTGAAAGCGTCGTCGCACTGTGATGACCACGAATGGAGAGGCCCGTTACTTCAGAGGAGCTTTGTCAGCGGCGATATGATAGTCCCGAAGTTTCGAATGAAGCGCCGAAAGTAGGAACACAGCCCTACGAAACTGCGCAGTTCCTTGACGGATGTCGGCTTGGGGAACTCGGCCACGGCCTGAAGCTTAGCTGGATCAGGGAGCATTCCGTTCTTGGACACGACGTAGCCGAGTATTGTCAGCTGCTGAGCTGCAAATCGGCACTTCTTTAGGTTCAGTTGCAGACTGGCGTCACTCAGACGCGTTAAAACATGCCGTAGGCGTTGAAGATGCGTCGAGAAGTCCGGAGCGATAACAACGACGTCATCGAGGTAGCACAGACACGTGTGCCATTTCAGGTCACGCAGAACAGTATCCATCATGCGCTCAAAGGTGGCGGGCGCATTGCACAGCCCAAACGGCATGACGTTAAATTCGTACAAGCCGTCGGGGGTGACAAAAGCGGTCTTCGGTCGAGCGTCCTCAGCCCTAGGCACTTGCCAGTACCCTGAGCGCAAATCGAGGGATGAAAAGAATTCTGCTCCTTGCAGGCTGTCAATCGCGTCATCTACCCGCGGTAGTGGGTACACGTCCTTACGAGTGATCTTGTTGAGGCATCGGTAGTCCACACAGAACCGCACAGAACCGTTCTTCTTCGTGACGAGAACGACAGGAGACGCCAAGGGGCTGCTAGAGGGTCGAATAACATCACGGCGAAGCATGTCGTCGACATGGTCGTTGATTACATGGCGTTCTGTGGGAGATACGCGATATGGACGTTGCCGCAGTGGTGGCTGTGTGCCTGTGTCGATGTGATGCGTAACGGTGGATGTGCGGCCGAGAGAAGGTTGGGCGACATCAAAAGAAGACCGGAATTCTTCCAACAGGCCCAGAAGCTGGGAACGCTGGCCTGGCGTAAGGTTGTCGGGAATGGAGGGACCGAATACATCATCGTATGATGAAGCAGATGTCGAAACAGCACTAAGAGTACTAGAACTTGAGCAGTGCATGTCATCGGGTTGATCCATAACTTGTTCGTCTTCGATGGGTTCCACGCTGCCGAGACATTCCCCTTGCACCAACGTAACGCTGTACGGGGATGAGTTCACTACAAAAAAAGTGGTGCTGCCGTGAGTGAGTTGCACGGTCGCGAAAGGAACCAGCAAGCCTTTTCTGATGAAAACACGATGAGATGGTGAGAGGAATGCAGCGGTGTCAGAAAGGCTTGCGCAGTAGACCGACACCGTCGTGGCCGTGTTAGCAGGCACTTGGGTGTCATCTCTGACGAGTAACTTGCTTGCAGCAGATGGACTGTCGGCCGGCGTCAAAGAAGAGAATTGCGTGAGTTCTATTTCTGCTGGTGCGCAATGAATGACGGCGCCGTGGCGGGAGAGAAAATCCCATCCTAGGATAACGTCGTGAGAGCATAAAGAAATTATGATGGATTCGACCGCATACATCATCGCATACATCCGCATACGACCGCATACGCCCTGAATCATAAGGCGGGCTGTGAACATCACTGTAGGGTGAATGCTTTGGGCGCTGGCTGTACGGAGGGAGAGCCCGCAAAGCGGCGTGGTCACTTTGCGCAGTAATCGGCTAAGTTTTTCGTCCATCACAGATACGGCGGCTCCAGTATCTACAAGGGCAGATGCACAAACGCCATCCACAAGTACGTCTATCACGTTCGATAGGCTTTCCTGAGGGCTTCCGCAGTTCGACAGCGTCGCAGCCCTTGCCTCGTGGACTGCGACGACTAGTTTTCCTGGTCGACCTCGAGTGGACGTGGCCGCATCGGCGACAGTGAGCGATGTCGCGGAGATGGTGAACGGCGGGTAGACGGAGCGGGACGGGACGACAGTGATCTAGGCGGCGGTTGGTCATAAGAGCGGCTTGATTGGCTGGGAAAGTTCGAGGCGACCTGCGGTTGCTGCACACGATTGCAATAGCGTGCTACGTGACCGACTCAACCACAAGCAAAGCAGATGGGGAGATTGTCAGAAGTGCGCCATCGGTTCGCTGGTCGCATCCATGCCGCAGAACACGATGGGCGAGGTGGCTGCTGATATGACTGCATAGTTCACGGTGCTCGGTGCACATGGATTGCGTCGGCATATGTGGGCGGCACACTATCTCTGAAGGACTGCGGCCTGGTGATAGTTTCGGTGTAACTAAGGGGGCCAGGCACAGGAATTGGTGGGGGCGGCCTGGCTACAACTTGGGCGTAGCTGAGTGGCGCAGATACAGGAGGCGGCTGGTGGTATTCAGGAACGACCTCCATGATTTCCTGCTGAATGGCTCGGTGGAGCGGAGGTAGAAGTGTGCTTGATGGTTGCTGAGCATGTTGCGGTGTAGCAAAAGCCAGTAAAGAGACCTGGCGGGCAACTTCCTCACTCACGCATGTAGGGAGAATGAAGCCACACTACACCCGGACCGTCCGACACTGCTTCATCATGCGTCTTTATGCGAGGGTGCGATTACTCTCGTGAGCCTCTTGATGTCTTGCATAAGTTGGGTTGTAAAGGCTGTCCCACGGTCAGTGATGACAACTGTTGGCGCTCCTTGGCAGAGGACGATGTTGTTCATGACAAAATATGCAATCTTGTTGGCGATGCCTCATTGTAAGGCTTTCGTTTCGCAGTACCTCGTCAAACAGTCAGTAGCGACTGCGGTACAATGGTCATGTGACTTTGGAAAAGGCCCAAGTAAGCCCATGCCAATTTGTTCAAACAGTGGTGATGGTGGTGCGACAGTCTTCAGTAAACCAGCTGTGCACAAATGTGGGGATTTATGGCACTGGCAACGGTCACATGTTTTAACGTAATGCTTGACATCCTGGGTGAGTTTTGGCCAGTAGTAGTAACTGCGAATCTGGGCAAGGGTACATGCAAATCCCAAGTGGTTGGAGGAAGACTCGTCGAGGCAGGCAGATAAAAAGTCAGCATGTAGCACTGACGGAACGACGAGCAGGTGTTCGATCGCATAAGGTTCGAAGTTCTTTTTGTAGAGGATGTCGTTGCGGAGACAAAATGACGCTGAACGTGTGAATCCGTCGTGGTGGCCTTCAAGGTATTTGATAACTTGTTCAAGCTCTGAATAATTCCCCTGCTGTTGGGCCAAGTCAGATTCACTGACCGCGCAAAGGAAACGGCCAATAGTGTCATCATTGCTTGATATCATTGCAAGTGGAGTGCATGAAAGGCAATCATTATCAGTATGATCATGGCCAGACTCAAATTCTTGAAGGCGCAAGCTCCATCTCACGAGGCACCCTGAAGAATCCTCGTGATCAGCCTGCCAACAGACGGCATGATGGTCTGTAACGACTCTGAACGGACGGCCATACAGATACGGTCAGAACTTTATGATCGGCCAAATAACAGCAAGGCATTCCTTCCCCGTGGTCGAGTAGTTAGGTTCTGCAAACGAGATAATGCGACTAGCATAAGCAATGGAACGCTCTGTGTCGTTTTGCCACTGGACGAGCACTGCACCAAGACCTATAAGACTTGCGTCAATGTGCAGTTCGGTAGTGGCATCTTCATCAAAGTGCCCTTGTAAGGGCTCAGTTTGAACTCAGTCTGAAGGTGCTGCCAGAGCTCGGTAAAAGCGGTTTTTTGCTCTGGACCCCATACAAAAGGAGTATCCTTCTTCGTTAAGCTGGTAAGGTGTTGGGTGATGTCGGTGAAGTTCTGCACAAAGCGCACGTAATATGCGCAGAGACCCAAAAATCCCGTTTGTTCAAAGGAGGGAAATGTGCAATAACCATTGTCTTTCCTGGTCTGGCTGAATGCCATTGGGACTGACAAGGTAGCAGTTCCTCGAAGCTGAAATGGCACTTCTGCGGTTTCAGTATATGCTTGTGGATGAAATAGCGAGGAAGATGGACTGAAGTCGCTGTAAATATTGCTAAAATGTGTGGGAAAAAACGATGTCATCTAAATAGACAAGTCATGATTCCCACTTCAGACCTGACAGCACGGTGTCCATCATCCTTTGGAATGTTGCTGGGGTAGAGCACAATCCAAACAGTAGTACTTCAAATTCGTAGAGGCCATCGGGAGTTATGAATGCTGTTTCCTCTCTGTCTTGTTCATCGACCTCGATCTGCCAGTAGCCACTTCGCTAACTCATTGATGAAAATTATCGGGCATGTAGAAGTTGATCCAGTGAGTCATCTATGCGTGGCAGAGGGTGGACTTTTTTTTTTTTCGGTCACTTTATTGAGTTTCGGGTAATCCACGCAAAATTGAAGAGCGCTGTCTTCCTCGTCACGGTCTTCCTTTTTAAGAAGTATGACGGGCTAGGTTCATAGACTGTTCGAGGGTCGGATGATGTCGTCGAACATTTTCATCACCTGAGAACGTATCGCCTCTTGTTCGTTGTGCAACATGCGGTAGGCATGCTGTCCTACTGGTCGTTTGGTAAGGTCTGTTTTAATGCGGTGTTTCATTGTTGGTGTGTGCTTGATTTATGAAGTGGACGCAAAACAGTCACTATCCGTGCGTAAAATCATTCGTATCTGCTCCTGCTGCGCAGAGGATAGCTGGCAATTCATGCCAACTGTACTGGCCAATGCAGTGTCACATGCGGCGGCGGTGGCAATCGGAGCTATATTAAAACATGCTTCGTCATCAATGACTTCGAAGTTCGCGATTGCTGTTCGCTTAGCCAAGTATTGGTACTCCGCTGAAATTCGTGATAAAAAGCTGAGCCCTCCGACATTTCAGTTGGACGATACTGCGCGACACATATATTGTCGAGCCAAGAGCACCGAGGGATTAGTTTCAAAAATATCACTACTGTTGTTATCGCAGTCACTCTCCACAGTTACCAACATACTGGCTTACGGCGTAAGTGTGATGGTGTTGTCAGCAATTCTAAGTGTTGTGGTCTGTGCAGTGGTATCTTTTTGTCTGGGCGTATGGTCATCAGAAAGCGTTATGAGCAGGTCGCAAAAGTTAATAACCGCTCCATGGTCGTGTAGGAAATCCATTGCGAGAATAAAGTTTTGTGAGCACTCGCGCAACATGACGAATAAAGCAATGTACGTTGACTCACATGTTTGGAGCCATGCGGTACATCTTCCAAGTGGTGTCAGTAGGTGACCTGATGCAAGCTGATACACAGTTGACGTTGATGGCATACGTCGGCCAAGGGAGGTCGTCGGATGTCGGCAGGCAGTTCGGCGGAGGGTATTTTAACGGTCAATCAACAGCGGCCTCACCCCCAGCTGTTCTTAGTTTCCCTGGCTCGGGCTCGTGGACCTAGGCGATTATCCTGCAAGGATGTCCGCAAAGATTGATTGTGATGTGGAGGGTGACGTGGAGTGCCATGGAGACGGTGAGTGGGATTGGCGACACAGAAGGGTTAGGGACTGCTGGCTTGCCAAATACTCGGCAATAGCATAGGGCCGCTCACCATCTCTGGGTCAACGAGCATCTAGACGAAAGCAAGGAAGGCCCAAGTGCCTTTATACACACTCACGGCAGATGTGACCTGGTTCACCACAGTGATAACAGAGAGGCTGGTTGTTGGGAGCACGCCACACACTGGATTTCTGTATAAGTGGCGAGTTGCCGTGCGTATGTGAGCTCGAGTAGAACGGCGCCGTCTGCAGGGTGGACGGACGGCACAGATAGCCGACAGCCTGTGCAGCAGTATGTAACGCTTCCGTGTATGTTAAAAGCGGAGCTTCAGCTGGACGTGGGGTTATGCTAGGGTTAGATCTCGGCTGGACGCGTAGTTGTCATGGGTTGGACCATCAGCCGGACCTCCTCACGGACGACATCTGTTAGAGCAGCAACATGGGGCTGAGGAGACACCGCATGCAGCTTCAGCAGCTCCTTGCGCACAATACTGCGCACAAGCTCTGCGAGGTCTCTTATGGTTGTGACGCCGGGTGTTGCCAGGGGCAATGGCACAGTTGAAAGACTGTCAGGACGCTCATACTGCGATGAACACTGCCTTATCATTTGGTCCATCGTCGTGGCTTTGTGGTGGAAATCCGCCACAGTACTGGAAGGGTTGCACATTAGTGCTGCGAAGGACTGCTCTTTCGTTCCCTGCATTAGTAGGTGCACCTTCCTCTCTCCCTCATTGAGGAGACAGCTCACCTGAACAGCCGCAACATATCCTCAACGAACATAGCAATGTTCTCGTTCAGGCGCTGATTTCGAGAATTGAGGAGACGCTCTGCTTGTTCCTTCTGGTCAGCGTTATGGAAGGTATCTCTGCAGCTGGGTGCAAAACTCTGTCAGTTGCCATAGTGGCTTCATATTTTTCGAACAAAGTGCGCAGAGTTCTCGAGATAAGCCGATGTAGAAAGCTCAAAGTACAGCAATGCCGATGTCGAAAGCTCAAGGCCTCTTTTTTGAAAAGGTGGTTTTAGAAATCTTTGCTTTAGGCTCTGATATCTGAACACTCCATGAAGAAGTGCTCGATTATTTCTGCTTCATTACGAAAGATTCATTGGGGGGAATGAACGAATCCAGGCCTGTGTAAGTAAAAATTTAATGACTGTATTGTGCACCGCAATTTTGTTATCATAACTTTCAATTGTCTTGTGTTGCATCATGAGCTATTCCACGGATGCCCAAGGTACTGGAAATTTGTGTCGCTTGGTACAGTAGACTTCGTATGTTCCTCGTGCAGACAAAGGCTAAACCGGTCACCAGAAACACGAGCTTACCGTTTACTCTTCTTTCTCACAGTGGCACATTCACGCATTGGCATGGCCCAATCTCGTTTTATGCCCGTGGCAATATATAGTGAAATCTCGGTAGAACGAACCCCACATTAACGAACTTTTCAGATTAAAGAACTTTTAAAAACTCCCGCGCCGACTGCTAATAATTTCAATGTAAAATTTTTTCACTACTACGTACTTCAGAATACTGAACTTTTCAGAATAACGAGCGCTAATTTGGTTCCGCATTATATTAAGAATGCCTCAGTACTACGAACTTATGTTCTAAAATCCGTCGCGACCACCGGAGCTCTACGCAAGCAGACGACAAAGCAAACGGACGCCTTCTTTTTGAAAGACGTGCGACAGTGTGAAAAAAAAGAAACAAAGGGCGACTTTCTTTTCTTTCTTTTTGTTGAAACGCCGACGCTGCAGGTTTACAAGAGAACGCAGAGGCGAGGGCAGGGTCAGCGAGGCAGAGTGGGAGTTGCCGAACAGCAAGCATGGACGCGGAAAACCTGAGACAGCGAGAGAGCGAAAAACGAAACGTGAGGAATTTTCTTTTTTAGCACTTTCTTTTCTTCGAAAAAGGCGATGACAGCCGTCACGCTTCGAGTTTTTCTTTGGAGGCCTTGTTTTTTCAGTCGTGTTCAGCTCTTTTTGGTGATTACTTATCATGACCACAAAGCAAGTCGTCGTTCGCACTGCGGTGATACTACTAATCAGTTCGTCTCTGCTTGCGACGCAGAAACGGAAGCAGTTTTCACTAAGCTAGAAGATAAATATTCTTCGGCAACTGGAAGGCAAAGAGCAGGCTGTTGTTACCAAAGAACCGAATCGCACCACAGGAATGTGGATGGGCTGGAGGCCTTCGCGCTGTAAAGTTTGTGCGGCTCGCGTCAAAAAAAAAGGCTTCTTTAAAGTAAACGTGCATTTTTTGGTGTGTACTTGTGCATTTCTTTTTTTTCTCGTAAAAAACGAGTTGAAGGACCCACTGTTGTAAAGGTAAGTTGTTTTGGTCGGTGAAAAATAAGTATTTATGGTTGATTTCCGAGCTTTCACTGTAACGACCTTTCAAAATAACAAACAAATTTTGCGGTCCCCTGGACGTCGTTATACCGAGATTTCACTGTATATCGAAAACCCGAGAGAAATTTTCATCAAAGGTATTCAGGTTACCGCATGTGTGACCAGAGCTGTTGCTAGGAAAGTGAAATTGAAGAGCTTGTTTTCTTTGTTAGACGCAATAATAATGAGAAGTAACGGACAGTATTGCTAGGGTAAGTATAGAGTCATATGACATTCTTGTGATGATCACTGAAGCTTCTAGGAAAGGAGCTCTTAAGGCCAACGCCGGCGATTTCTAGAGGTGAATGGATCTCAATGAAATTTACTGGGTACGTTCATTTGCATGTTTGCACCATTCATGCTGAATTGCAAGCTTGAGAGTTTCGCAGATTCTTTTCAAATGATTTTTATAGCTTGCCTCGAAACGCTCACCTCACTTGCCAGAATTAATGGCAGCATTGTGTGTGTGACATTGAGTTTTGCCTGGTGGAAGTGACGGAACTGATGTGCCACTGCAGCGTCGTCTGCTTGTCTGCTACAGATTTTGTGGGTTTGGCCGGCACTTCCTCCTTTGAGCGTGCGATTTCCTTTTCCATGTTGGTAGGCTTGCAACAGGTGGCAAGTGGTGTTGCATTGTGAGCCACACACGATTCGTCATATATTCACTATAACAACGTAAGCGTTTTAGCCGATCGTGGCGGACGGCGTGGACAGGTAGTGCCATCAGGCAGGTATTATGCGCAATCAGGCAGGTTCGGGCAAATGATTACGTCACACATAGAAGAGCACTCGGTTGGGTTTCGGTTTCGTTATTACAGTTTTTCAGGAATTAAAAATTATTTTCAAATTTATTGAGAATTTCAGATATCAGGCGTGTGACAAGAGTGTCTCAGAAACATGAAAGCACCATTATCCTGACACGGTCAAAAAATCACCGGAGTTGGCCTTTAAATGTATCGGTCTTCATGTACGAGTATGTAGTTTTGCATGTGATGCCAGTCTATAGTTGCTAGTGGTGACAGATATTCTTTAAGATAATTGGCAGTCTTGTCAGTCAGAAACCGAGATAGGAATTCAATCTGATTAGATTTTTTGTGCAAGCAGAGATGCTCATTGCAGTTATCTCTCATTAGTTGGGGGGAGGAGATGAGGTTGAAAATATTACAATGGCTTTTCTATGTACATAGTAGACTTTTCTAGGGGCTTCGTTAAGGTCGTGGCTTGTTCGTTGGCATTGTGCGTCGTAGCTTCCGCCGACAATGAGGATGACAGTGACTCTGATGACATTGAAGAACAACTGTGTTCCAGACCACACATTCTCCCTCCGCCATTACGGCGAAGCACATGCAAGGTACACCATGTACGCCATGACTGTGATGCTGATCACAATGAAGATGATGACTAGCTCGTGCAGTATATTGTATCTTGATATGTTCTACGATGCATTTCTACAAAAAGCTCAATTCTACGACAGGCTCAAATCAATGAAGGCTCACTCTTTACCGGGAGGCATTAACAGTAACTCTTTTGTTTGCATTCTTTTGTGTTGTCTGTCGTAGCACTTCATCTTTTACTAAACTGGTGTGGCTTTCCGGAGCTCCCATGTGCTTCATCTGGGAAGCAGTTCGTTGTTTGAGCCACCCATTGCCTTGCATGCATCACCAAGGCTTTTCCTCTGTTCACAATCACAGCCATGGAATGTGTGCTATGTACTTGCCTGCCTGTTCCGTCTTATAAAGGGTCTTTTTATGAGGCTGTAGTGAGCTCTCCAGCGGTGCTTCATAAGAACAGGTTTGTTTTTGTACCTTAGTTGTGTGCATGGGATCTTTGTCGGACAGTAGTTTATGAAATCATGGACATCTTGTATCTGCTTACTGCTTGACTCTATATATATGTGGTGTATGCATACTCTTTGTGCTTTTTTCTTGTGCTACTTTACTTCTTCTTTGCATGGCAAGCATCCACCGGGCTGATCATGTTCCTTTTGTAAGTTGACCGTTGTATTCAATTTCACCTGAATTTAAAGAAATGCGTGTAGATGTTGTGTAATCATGCCTGCACCTTACAGTTGGTATTTCAGGCCTGGATTGCTATTCCCATGGAGGCACCTTCTGTGCAAAGCCGGCGATACCTGTGCTGCTTGTCCAAAGAGGATGCCGAGTGCAACAATGACAACAACAACAACCTTGACAGCATAAGTCGTGATGATGACCCTTGGGAATGGTATGTTCTATCTCGTTATAATGACCTCACTGTAAAGAATTCAATGTCTGATCTTTGCGGCCTCTTGGTTATAAAAACATATGCTTTTCTCCATTGTCACAGTCTAATAATGAAAAGCGGATCTAATCAGCCCAAGTATCCTTCTGACAATACTTAAGTACATATGTACTAAATAAAAATGCAAAATTTGCTTTTAATCTAGTGGGTTACTTTTACGGAACATTTGCAGTGTTCCTACTCATTGTTTTTGTATTATGGCATGCTGGTGCATTCATTACTGGGATCAGCCCCGCCGTGGTGGTTTAGTGGTTAAGGTACTCGGCTACTGACCCGCAGGTCGCGGGTTCAAATTCCGGCTGCGGCGGCTGCATTTCCGATGGAGGCGGAAATGTTGTAGGCCCGTGTGCTCAGATTGGGGTGCACGTGAAAGAACCCCAGGTGGTCGAAATTTTGGAGCCCTCCACTACGGCGTCTCTCATAATCATATGGTGGTTTTGGGACGTTAAACCACACATATTAATCATTACTGGGATCAGCTCTAATCAACAGCGGCTGTTTCAGACAATACCATTTACAGGGGGGGTATCAGGCCTCAAGTGTCGTTACTATGAGGGAACTCATTGAAATGTTGTTTCTTCTATGACGTGCAATAATATCATATTCTTTGTTCAAAAAAGGGACGTAATCTTCTGTTAAAACTTTGCAATACTAATACAGTAAAACCTCATTAGTTCACACTCAGTTGCTTCAGAATCCTGCTTAATTTGAACTATTATCGTAATCCTCTATTTTGCAATGCAAGTCTTAGTGGATAATTTGAAGTGGCGGTGTCAGCACCAGTGCAGAGGATTCGAAAAATTTGTTGGTTTTGTGCTAATACCCGATCTTGAACTCACCGCGAATTCACGGAAACGACCACTCTTAAGAGCCCATAATGCAATGCAGTGTAGTGACACTAATGAGTTGTAATTGAAGCTTTCTAGACTTGCTACTTCCAGCACCAAGAAAAAAAGAAGAAAAAAAGAACAAATCTAATAGTCAGCTGAAATATGCACCTGCGGAAAACAAGACGTGCTTCACTCATGTCGCATGCTTCTCACAACGTAAGGGAGTCATGACTTACCTATTCTGTCTAGGAATATTGTGAGCGCGACAAGCGAATGACTCTTCATTCTCTTTAGATATCATCACCTGTACATCTTCATCATCTGTAAATATTATCACCAGTGTGATTTAGCTCGAGCCTGGCTGAATGAACCAGTTCCTCCCAAGTGGTGGACGGTGCTTTTCGTTCCCTCAAGTCCTCTCGCCCGTTCTCGCTGGAGCTCCGCTCGGGTCGTCGCATACAAACCCCAGCCATGGCAGCCCAAGAAAACCCTGGCCCATCCAGCGTCGCCGTCCCACTGCAGCCACCACAACCCGCTCCGCCCAACAACATTCGCCTGCGTGATCCACCTGTGTTTTCCGGTCTCCGAGGCGATGATGTCAAAGACTGGATCAAGAACTACGACCTCGTCAGTGATTTGAACAGGTGGGACAATTCACAGAAGTTGCGGAGCATCCCATTTTACTTGGCCGATGTTGCGAAAACGTGGTTCTAAAACTACCACCCGGATCTTCCCGACTGGGACACTTTCGAGCAGCAAATTCGTCAAATATTTGGTGCCCCTACAGTTCGGACTGAGGCAGCAAAGAAGAAGCTCGGTGAACGCACGCAGCTGCCGGGTGAATCTTACACCTCCTATATTGAGGATGTCTTTGCACTATGCAAGCGCGTTAACACAGGCATGTCACAGAACGACCAAATACGCCACAATATTAAAGGCATTAACACCGTCGCCTTTAACGCCCTCGCCATGCAAAATCCTGCCACCACCCAGGATGTGATAACCATCTGTCAGCGACTTGACGAGCTTCAGTTTCTTCGCCTCTGCTACGATGCTACCGACATTCGTTTGCCTGCACCCCTTGACTTGCGTGCGCTTATTCGCGACATCGTTCATAAAGAGCTTCACGGGCGCTGCTCTTCCTGCGCTGCGGAAGTTACTCTCCCTTTTGAAAAATATAGCTTGCGAGACCTGATTAAACAAGAGATCGCGTTCGACGTGTTCCAATGGTCCCTGCGTGCGCCAGACGCGCACGTACGCCGAAGTTCCTGCGCTCTCTGTTGAACTCACCGTTTCTGTGCCTACACTAGCAGACCATACGCCTGTGGCTTCGTTGTCACCACCAATGCAAGCATCGCCTTACTACGCACCTCAGCGCCAGCGCCCACCTCGACCAATCTGTTACTACTGCGGCTATCGAGGACATATTGCTCGGTTTTGTCGAAGGCGCCAACAAGACGAGCAACGCGGCTACGCTCCTGAAGAACATCAAAGCTTCCGTCCGACTATGAACTACGTATGACCACCCTCCCGATCGTCCTATTACCGTTCACCGTCTCCTACTTACCATACTGATATGCCTGGGAATTCCCGTACGTCTCGCCGCAGGTCGCCTTCGCGAGGTCGCCGTTCAGTGTCGCCTCTGCGGCCCGCCTCCCATTCCACGAACGCCCACGCGGAAAACTCCCCAATGCAGTTTTAGGAGGGGAAACTGCGTCCACCGGACAGCTAACAATTCTTCCAGAGCGGCCATCGAATTTGATAGTAGTGTTTGTAGAAGGTGTACGCGTTGAGGCTCTTGTAGACACTGGCGCTGCCGTTTCGATTATTCGTACTAATTTTTGTTCCCGCCTTCGAAAAGTCACCACGCCTTATGGTGGCCCATCTCTCCGTGCGGCGACCAACACTCTCATTCGTCCACTTGCACAGTGTACCGTTTGTGTCTGCATCGAAGGCATTCGTCATCACATCGTTTTCGCGGTATTTCATGAGTGCACCCACGCTCTCATTCTGGGGTGGGATTTCTTGTCTTCTGCATCCGCTTTCATATCTTCTCATCAGCGCCTCCTGCATCTAAATGCCACTGACTCTTCTCCACTTGAACACGATGGACGCATCCGCCTTGTCACCACGTCAAATTATGTGCTTCGGCCATACATCGAAGAAATTATAAGTGTTAATTGCACCGACATTGTGGGTAGTGACGTACTAATTCTCCCTTACGGCCATACACTGCGTAGGGGCATTGTGATCGCACCAGGGCTTATTCACTTCTTCGATGGGTCTACCTACCTAACCGCCATAAATCAAACACCCGAGTGTGTAGTGCTCCCCTGTGGCTCAACAGTATCTTGGGCGGTCGACAGTGAGCCTGTTGCGATTGTTACTCTTCTGAACAACAACCACAACGATGTCCAAAAGTCACAATCACTGCCATTCAATGCCTCTTCCACACCTGTGTCGGCAACCATAAGCACTGACTTAACACCTGATCAACCTGAAGATTTGCTTGCCCTGTTGAATAGACACCGTTCTCTATTTGATGTGAACTCGCCCGCCCTCAGCATGACTACCATCTCTACTCACAGCATCCAGACTGACGGCTCTCGTATTGTACATCGGCGTCCATATCACGTGTCTCAGGCAGAACGCAAGATCATTGAGGAAAACGTCTCAGACATGCTACGACGCAACATCATACGTCCTTCCTCGTGTCCCTGGTTATCCCCAGTTGTTCTCGCTCAAAAGAAAGACAGGACAGTGCGTTTCTGCGTCGATTACCGTGCACTAAACAAAATAACACGCAAGGATGTTTATCCTCTTCCTCGGATCGACGATCCACTGGATTCATTACAGGGCGCAGAGTATTTTTCTAGCCTCGACCTTAGGTCAGGCTACTGGCAGATACCAAGGTCGGAGTCTGATAAAGAGAAGACTGCCTTTTCAACGCCACATGGGTTGTACGAGTTTAATGTGATGCCTTTGGACTCTGTAATGCGCCCGCCACCTTCGAACGCATGACAGACGGCGTATTGCATGGTTTGAAATGGAAAACGTGTCTGTGCTATCTTGATGACATAGTAGTGTTTTCATCCACGTTCTCGCAGCATCTACAACGTCTTGACGAAGTCCTCAAATGCCTTGCAAAAGCCGGTCTACAGCTTAACACCAAGAAATGTACCTTTGCTAGCAAGACAGACAAGGTTCTCGGCCACCTTGTCAGCAAAGAAGGAATTCGGCCCGACCCCGAGAAGCTTGCCGCCGTCCTCGATTTTCCTCGTCCACTACGTCAAAAGGACCTGCGCAGCTTTCTTGGGTTATCTTCTTACTTCCGGCGCTTCATACGTGGCTTCGCGGAACTTGCGTCTCCGCTCCATCAACTCCTTGCAAGGAACGTCCCCTTCATTTGGTCCGAAGACTGCGAAAGTGCTTTCACGGCATTGAACCAAGCCCTCACGTCGGATCCGGTACTGTGCCACTTCGATTCCACCGCACCCACCATCCTTCACACCGACGCAAGTAGTCATGGTCTAGGTGCGGTACTCTTGCAGCGTGACGAAAACTCACGCGAACGCGTCATTGCTTACGCAAGCCGCGCTCTTACCGCTCCAGAAAATAACTACATTATCACTGAGCAGGAGTGCCTTGCTGTTGTTTGGGCAGTGCAAAGATTCCGACCATATCTTCACGGCCATCATTTTACCGTCGTTACCGACCTTAACGCCCTATGCTGGCTTTCATCGCTGAAAAACTTATCGGGTCGCCTCGGTCGCTGGGCACTTCGCTTGCAGGAGTTGCCTGCATTTCGATGTTGCCTACAGATCAAGATGCTGATGCTCTATCGCGCTGTCCTTTGCCCAGCGGAAGCCACTCACCATCGATACTCCAAAACGACGGCACCTCTCCAATTGCAGCGCTAAGTTTATCACCTGCCACCCTATCTGTCCTTGTTTAACAACAACACGTCGACCCATACTGCCGCACCATTGGTGACCGCTTGACCGGCTCTACTACTCCTCCAAACGCCAGACTCTGTCGACAACTTAAACAATTGAAGCTTGTCGGTGGTGTTTTGTACCACTACATTTACCACATCAATGGCAACAAGTATGTACCGGTCATCCCACGTTCTCTGCAACGTGAAGTTCTGGAAGCCTTTCATGATGATCCAACCGCCGCTCATCTAGGCTATCACAAGACTTACGACAAAATACGAAGTCGTTGTTTTTGGCCTGGCCTCTCTTCAGCCGTCGCTAAGTACGTTGCCTCATGTGTCCATTGCCAACAGCGAAAACGACCGACAACTGCTCCAGCTGGCTGAATGCACCTCTTCCTTGTCCCGCCTCGTCTTTTGAAGTCGGAATCTACTTGTATGGCCCTCTTCCTATATCATCCATTTGGAATCGCTGGATTGCCACGGCCGTCGACCACCTTACCCGCTACGCAAAAACAGCTTATATACCATCTAGGACTGCCACTGACGTCGCTGATTTATTTCTTCGCCACATCTTTTTGTGTCGTGGAGCTCCACGCATTCCCCTGAGTGATCGTGGCAAAGTCCTTCTCTCTTCCATTGTCGAGCAAGTTTTGCGTGCCTCCAACACTGTTCACAAGACCACTTCTAGCTACCACCCACAGACCAACGGATTGACTGAACGGTTTCATCGGACCCTATCGGACATGATCGCCATGTACATTCACCCCAACCACACGAACTGGGATGCAATTCTGCCCTTTGTGACATTCGCCTATAATACATACGGCTGCTAAACGCACTACCGGCTTTTCTTCATTTTTTCTCGTCCATGGTCGCTCACCAAGTTTCGCTCTGGATGTCTCTTTCCTTTCAGCCCCTGCAGCCTCGACGGCTCCTTTCTCTGAAGAATTTTTATCTCATCTCGCACACTGCCGTCACCAAGCCCGTGTTAACACCAGCCACTCTCAAGACACTCGAAAATCTCGCTATGATTTGTCTCGCCGTGTTGTGAGTTTTTTCCCCTGGTGAGGAAGTTCTTCTAGCGACTCCACTACGCGTCCCCGGCTTATGCGACAAATTCATCAGTCGCTTCATTGGGCCATACACGGTGGTCGAGCAGACATCTCTTGTCAATTACCGCGTTTCTCCTCTTAGTGCTAATCCTAATTATCGTTGCCGAGGAACAGAGATAGCGAACATATCTCGTTTAAAGCCTTATGCACGACGCATTTCATAATACTGTCAAGCGACCAGGCGGCCGCTTTCACCGTGCAGGGGAATTAGTGTGAGTGCGACAAGCGAATGACTTTTCATTCTCTTTAGATATCATCATCACCTGTACATCTTCATCATCTGTAAATATCATCACCAGTGTAATTTAGCTCGAGCCTGGCTGAATAAACCGGTTCCACACAATATAAAGAAATTGATAAAGGACTGTTTAGCGGAATTTGCAATGTATGCGAACCTCCGATTGCCAGTTGCTCCAGCAATTTGCACGATTGCACTGCTGGCAGACTTCTTGCCAGCAACGCCTACATCGAAAACTTGGTTTGAAAGCTTCAGGAATCAAGTTTTCCAGCTAAAACATTTGTGTCGAAATTTGCGATGCTGCCCCCATGTCACTACTGTATTGCAGTGAAAATGTCTTATTTTTTTGCAGGCGTGCATTTCAGTCGATTATGACAACATTTTTTCCCCCGGTAGCAGCTGCCAGGCCCAACATTCCTTCTTGTTCACAGGGAAACTAAGACCAGATACTATTGCTGAAAAATATAACCCTTGAAGACAATAACTAGTGCGCACTGCAAATGACCAGTCCTGATTACTGTCTTTTGCATCCCCCTTTCTGCCTGTTCCATTAACTTGAAAACCCGCGTTCCAGTAAATTCCAGTAAATTTGAATTAGTGAGGTTTTGCTGTATTTTTTTAATGCTGGCAGCTATCATCACAATGTTCATATAGTATATGGTAAAGTTCCCATATCTTTCTTAGGAGGAAAGTAGAACTGAGAGCTCTTTTCTTTGTTCTGCAAGAAGTGCGCACCGATGCTGACATGTTGCTACTGTTCTCGACTTAGCCAATTTACAAACGCAGGTTTTTTTTTTTTTTACTCAGGCTGACAAGAATTCATCGCTTTTTGTCACTTTAGTATATTCATTAGGCCAATTGATTTCATGCCAGTTATCAAACCTGACATGCAATTATCATACTTGCCAAAGACAGTTGCAGGTGCACCATCTTCACTTGAACAACTGCAGTCTTTCAGCAGACACCCTCTCTTTTTTGGATGGGCTGTGGTGGCATTCCTGGCTGTGCCGTGCTCCTTTTATAACTGTTTTGTTACCATGCCTAATCATATCGACCACTGCTGATCAATGCTTTGAATGGCCGATGTTGATATGTTGGATTTGTTTCTCATGCATCCAGCACTTTCTAGTAGTTAGTCCAGCCATTGAACTATCAGAATCAGTTTGAAATGTGCCCATTTTGGCAACATAGTGATTTTTGACTAACCTTTTCGCAAACCAGTGTGCGAGTGTTGTTGATGAAATGTTCTTGGCTGATGAGCCTGAGAGAAGTGCTTGCCATTTGTAATTAATAGGCTTGTGCAAATATTCAAATGCTTCGAAGATTCAAATGTATATAGTATTCGAATTCGCTTCGATTCGAATTTAAATTATCAAGTATTTTTGAAGTATTCGCAGTGAACGAATAGGTGTATACTAGTCTACATTTCATTGCCTGTAAAGATAATTTCACGACAGTGTGGGAGTTCTAAGACGTGAAAGCACCTATCCAGGGGAAATTCGCTTCGCCGCAAAGCCCTCCTTCAAATTTAAAGGGGCCCTGCAACACTTACTGAACATGGTGAGAAAACGCTGCCGATCGGTAGTCGAGGCTACCGAGAACAGGCGAGGCAAATATTGCAGCGCAACATGCGGCCTGTAATTCACAATAAATTTTCAAAGCTAGAAATTGCTTTTTTTCCTCGGCAAATGACACTACAAGCTCAAAAATCACTTATCACAGCCAATAAGGAATATACAACTCTGGTCACAGCCATTGGCTGATTTGAGCATCACGCTCGTAGTTACCGGGGCCGCCGGGGGAAGCCGCCGCTTGTCCCGAGTACGTGCGCGATCGCACTGAAAAGCTCTGTGTTTGAAAAAAAAAAAAAAAAAAGAGGTGCTCAAGGTCACGAGGTGCATTTGCCGTATTTTCTTTCACCATGCCATTTCCCTCTGCTTAATTTCCAGCTATTTCGACGGGACGAGAAGAGAGAATGCAATTGCAGCGTGCAACAAATTTTTGGGACTCTGCTCGTACTGAATTGCACGCGTCGTTGAAGATGCCGCGCTGGTTGAAGAAGCAGCGCGGCGAAAAGCCCGTGATGCTGAGTGCAAGCGGGCGAAGCGGGCAGCGGACATAAAAATCATTATAGTGCGAATTTGCTCATACATATACGCGTAAACTTGCCAAGATTTCCCGAGAGGGTCTAATGGTTCCTGGGAATCGCAATGTGATTACACAGGGGAGTTTACGGTAACTCACTGGCGAATGCCAACGGATTTTAACTTTACTCCCCCTCATAGCATCGCCCCGTGCATTCGCACTTGACCATGTTCACCCTCTGGGAAATGCTTGGGAGTTTTTTTTTATAAGTCATACACACCATTCAAATTCGATTCAAGATTATTTGATCAAAATCACTATTTGCTTCGAATTCACTTCGAACCAGAAATTCACTATTCGCACAAGCCTAGTAATTAACATCAAAGCTTTGTAATAAAAAAAAAAAAACCTTTGCAACTCAAATATCAAATTGTGGTGTCAGCTTCACAATCTAGCAGTGTTGAGTGGAAATAATTGCCTGAAGTTTATGCCAGCTATTCACTTGATAAATTGTTTTCAAAGGTCGCTACGTTGTATCACGTGAAGATGTGACCTTTTTTTGACCAGTTTCCAGCAATATCGATCTTGCTTCTATTGTTATAACAGCCCTGTTAAAAAAAATATTCAATGAAAGTGCGCCTGTTTGCCACTTTTTTTGAAAGCGAGAACTTCAATTCTGCTGTGAGTGTCATGGGGAATTCACATAGCAGCAGTTTTTCTGATTCATAGGATTTGGAAAATGACCGCGTTAGTGCATGTCTGCAGTGGACGCTGTTATATGTTAGCAGACCCCTACTGGCACACCCAAAGCTTTTTTTTAAATGCAAACGCATTTCTTAGTCGGGTTATGCCAGGTGTCCATCGGGATCTGTCCACTACCCTCTCTTTTAGACGAGAGCACGCCTATCTCGCACACAGGCGCCTTCCGCGGTATATATTTGCTCCCAGAGACGCCATAATTTGTTTGCAACTGCCAAGGCGCGCCTCGCTAGCATGGCAAGCAGTGGCTCTGGGAGTTTATAAAGCAAAAACTCGCCTGTTCGCGCTGTGCCTCCTTATAAAATGTCTTATGGGTATCACTGCGTTGTCATCTGATGCAAGAATAATCAGTGCAAGAGGAATAGATTGCTGAGCACTGCCTGTGAAGTTCACAGCGCATCGCAGGAATCGTGCCAGTGCGGTGTTTTGGGATTGCACAGATTTCCGTTGACAACGAAAGACGCTCAGCTCCACCACCTTAGGATACAATCGCAATTGGCAGGAAAAACTACGAGCCCAGTAAGGTGTATGAGTAAGTATACTTAGTGCGTTTATTCAAACGCAACTCCAGCTGTTCCGCTTTTTAGCAGCGACTTGCGTGCAGTAAGCCTGTAGTATGCGGCACAAAACTACTGCCGTACTCTTTCGCAGGCTCCATGTTAATTACAGGATATACGTATTACGACTCACGCGTGGATGAACGCACCATTCATGTCAAGTATAACTGTGACGGCCTACTATCGCGATGCAAAGAGACGTGAACAGTGCGGAAATGATAGTTTTCGACTCGGTTGAACTGCGACATGCCTTGACTGTCACTAGGTGAATCTATACGTGGTTTCAGCCGGCGTCACCGTAGCATTTTAAAATCTCGTTTTGGCTGGCACTCTTGCACCGCGTGTGTGTTCCGAGTGCCCGGCAGGACTGGCACTTGATACACATGCGGTGCATGAGCGTAAGTTGGAGCCAGATTCTAGCGCTATGTTGACGCCGGCTTACAGCACAAATTCTGCCTTGTCACAGCCAAAGCACGCCGCAGTTGACGCTTTCCGCTGTTCGCGTTTCTTTCAGAAGTCGAATAATACATACCTGATGAAGTTACTTTCGCAGTCTGCAATTCACGTGCTTCAGACATTCCGAATTGTCGAGGCCTCAAAGTTTCACACGAAATTAGCACAAAATTCCAGCAAAGGAACAGTGCGAAATATGCTTACAGTCGGACTCAAGTTGTGAAGTTTCGCGTTTAATTTCCAGAGCGTCTGCTCGCTTGGCAGCTGAGGCTGTTGCTTTGCCGCACTTGCAACAGATTGCGCCACGTGCTTTTCAATATGGCAGCAAGCACTGAGCTCACTGTGTTTTGGTGTATAGCAACAGCTGCGGGTGCTCGCGCCCCTAGCAATCTGAGCTCCTACCATGTTGCGCTTCGTCGCGCCCACAGCAACCAGAGCCTTCACCTCCTTGACTTGAACGCGACTTGCCACTGTCTCAATGCGGCACATTTCAAACGCATTTGTAGTGTGTGTGCTGCTAGCATTTGTGTAGCGTTTGTGTTAAGACGTTGACATTATGGCCATCAGGTACAGTGACAGGTGCAGTGCTTCTCCGCTTTTTCTCTTGCCGTTCGCCCTCTCTCCTCCCTGCACCCCACTTTCTCATCCGCTCGCACATCTCTCTTGACTGTTCACTGGCTGGGCGCCTCTCAAGAACATACGGAAAAGTGTGCTCGAGATGCCACTGTGAAACGCCGAGCAGAGAGCGCTGTTTGTTTTGTTCACTTCATAGTACTTTCTAACTGTCCATGCTAGCTACTAGAGTTGGAAACGCATACTGTGTTTCTTGCGTCAGAAAAATGCCACGCATAACAAACGGTGCTATTAGCTGCACGGTGTAAGAAAAAAAAGCATTATTCTTTTAACGCTGGGCTCTCGAGTGCAAAACGTCGTTGTGGATGTTACGCAGTGCATTCCATTTCTTTACGATTCCTTTCACGAAGGCGAAGGCATTTTTTTTCATAGACACTCTCTTTGTTCTTTTACAGTGAAAGCTGTTATAAAATCACCACAAGTGTCGTTTTTTGGCGCCGTAGTTGTCTGCTGCCGCTGCTGGTGTTTGTAACCTGTATCATTCAAAATAACAAAAAAAAAACATGAAACAAGATAAATATTCAGAACAGAATGGGGTTCGAGCTTGGGTCTTCTTTTCGGCAGCCCAGCGTCCTACCACAGAGTCGTGCCTATATGTGAAACTTTATTCGCAAAAAAACCTATACAGGCGTTATGCTGAGAAAGAACCGCGTAACGTGTAGTATAGCGTAGTGGAAGAGTAAAATAACAACCAGGTGTCACACAATTTGAATTCTGTTACCAGGCATCACACAATGCCAATTTTGTGACAAGTCGGTCGTTGAATGCTTGCAACCCTTACAAAGGACTCAGCCAAAACTCTCCACCATCATCAGCTACCACATCAGCAAAGTGCATATAATGTTTTTTCAGTGTGTAGCGGGTACCTTGCTTCTTCACAGAATCATTATAGGAGCACTGACATCAAAGTTACTCGTGTTAATAATTTTGTATCAACGAGTAGCTATCGGCCCCCTAGTAGCGATTCGCAACCTATAATGCAGCTGAGGGATGAATAACTATCACCTTTATTGATTTATATCACTGGTATCTAGCACGATTCAAAATGCCGTTTTTAGCACTAGTAGCTCTATCAGTGGTGCTACCTCGCGGTCACCTGCAGACCACGCCACATTTCGTCTGCTATACGCACACATTCAGTCGTGCCTTGTCACCTGCATTGCCATCGTCGGCGTACAAAATGTCGACTAGGATTGAATACGACGTCCGGAGCTTGGAATCGCGATGATTCGTGATGTTGCATAACATTTTTGCTTTGATTGACTTTTTGAAGAACAGCGATTCCAAAGTAGACGCCGTTCCAAGTAGCAATGAGGAGGTGCCCGAGGAAGCATGCTTCGGCCACATTTGCTCGTGCGTCTTAATTGGTTTTATAGGTGTGTGTGGTGTGCACAGCATTCACGTTTACGCAAAGGGGTCAATGAAATAACTGTATAGGAGAAGTGCACCAGTGGAGAAATAGGATATGTTGGCTGTTACGAGGTTGTTCTTTGTGCCTCCAGATGACCTGTCCGGCCTCCACCTATCCGGCCTCTCACGGTGGCGGCGGCGGCACTAACCCGGTATTACGCGGACGCAAAGAAGTCTACGGATGAAGTAAAATTCATTATTAGCGATACCTGCGTGTTACTTGTTAGTGATATCTGTCTATACGCTACTCCACTTCGATAGCTTGTGGTCGTGTTGGCGTGCAACATATGCGTAATGATAAGACACTCTCATTGCGATTTTTTTGCGCTTTGAACCACACGACTGCAACTCCCAACGGTTCCCCGATTCCCTGACTGACGAGCATGCGTTAAATCACACCCTTTTCTTTCGTCGATCTAGTACAGTAGACTCCTTTTAAACGAAACCTGAAGGGACCAGGAAAATGTTTTCTTTAAGAGGAGTTTTAATAATATTCAAGTACAAAACCAAACATATTATGGGAAGTTGTTCCATTTAAGCAGCAATTTCATTTAAAAGAGTTTCGTTTATTAGGAGTCAACTGTATTATGGGCGGTTTGCATCTTGGTAATCTCGCGAAATCGTTCAAAGCAGTGCGACGAAAATCAGACATGGCGAGTGAGTGCATTTGCAGGATAAGAACACTCGGATCTTAGACGTCATCGCTACTAGCACATCGTTACTCAGGATGGTGTGCATGGAGTACATCACACTGAACACGTAGCACTAGTGTCGATGTCACAGGGGCACTCCATTTTTAATTAAGCTCTCATACGCTTTTTGCCATCGAAATAAAATAACTTCCATGCGGCGGACGCGATTCAAATTCGTTCAAGAGGTCCTAAGCATACCAAGCAATCGTAGAGTACATCTCAATTTTGAAATTTCATGTGCTGCAATAATAATATTATAGTGGGTGCTTCCCATATTGACAAAAAAATTGTGATCTATGGCTTTGTGGGCGTCTTGCAAGCATACTTGCATTAGTAGCCCCAATAGTGTGTACAACAGTTTCTAGAAATGCCACCCTTCCAGCTTTCCCTGTTACTGTGCTACCTGGCATTTTATTTTTTAAATTTCAAAGTGACTTGCTCTGCACCAGAGAGTGAGAGTTAAGGCACCTTTCGTAGTGCAGTGCAGCAAGGCCAATCCTTTGCAATATTTAAAAGAAGGGGGGGGGGGGGGGGAGTCGTGTGTGTTATGTGAATAGAGTAATGATTTTTTCTTTGTTGCAAAGTATTTATAGTCAAATAATGCGAAGTTGAAAGAGGAATCTGCATTTTGGTATCGGTCTCGGCCAGAAAAGATTGGTTGGGAATGGGTCAACAAGCTTACTGCTAACCAGCCTACTGCTGAAGTCCTTGTAAGCTCCTAATATGTCAGTTAGTTTTCTTCCCCTTTGACTAGCTTCTACACTAGCTAAGGAGGGAAGGTGTTCTGAGGTTCAGAATGGTGCCCCTCGATGACTAGAGTGCTCGGGGGCAGCGCGAAGGAAGAACCGTAGTTCGGTGAAGAGGCGCTTTATTGCAGCCTCAGCCGTCTGCCCGAGTCCAAACTTGAACCTCCGCTTTCTATTTTACATTCAAACACCTTCTTTTCAACCCTCGGTTGAACAGAGGGTCTCCGCACAAGCCAATCACACGTTGGAGCTCGTATCATCACAACCAATCACAGAAACACTTTCATAACAGGCACTGCATTGGTAAAAAATGTGTTAACAAATACAACACATGAAGGAATAGGTTCTCCCCGTGTCACACTCAGTAGTGATCCAGCTGCGCCATTTGCGCCAATTTGCTACAATTATACCTTCCTGCGCCTTACTGCGCAAGTGTTGTTTTGTTTGCGCCAAATCATAGCAATGCAATGTAGACGGTTTCTAGACCGTCATAAACGCAAGCGTGCATAGGCCGCGTCGTCTGCTGTTATTATGGGATCGGTGCGGCATCTGGCGGCGAGCGCCAAAACTATAAGGGACGGATGGCGCGTATGTATTTAGCGCTAATGCGCGGGCACAAAAAAATATAGGAGGCTATGGCCAAATGCGCCAAATTGCACGAAAGAACCCGACTTTAGCGGATGTTCATTTTGCAGTTGGCAACAAGTGAATTTTTTTCTAGGTTGGCAACTGTTTACCATGTGCTTTGCAGCTTTGGTATTCGTCGGTGTCGTTCGGGTGTTTTCTGTAGGTTTTCGCGCTCATGCACAGCACGTCGTGTCGTTGCATGTGCGCCATGTGCTTGTGAACAACCAGTCAGCGAATGTTTGTCATCCCCCCGCTGTTGAAATGGACAAAAGTAAGTCGCTTTCTTTTTAAATTTTGTGGCATTTCTTAATAGCGCCCGTGAAATACTTTAGTGAATGCTTAGGCGATCGCGTAGCGCTGCTGGCATTTATTACCGGCCGCACTTTGCTATTGAATCAGTACAGAAGTTGCAACTTGCCTATAGTTCTTCCGATTTCTCGCTACTGATGGTTTTTGTGTTCGGAGTGTCCGAGCGCTGTACGTAGGCTTAGGAATGTGCGCCGTGCCTTGTTTCGTAGTGCGGAATATCCGCATTTGAAACGCGCAATCGCTCGTACGGCATGCAGCAGTTAAACCTCCTACATGCTACCGTTCGGAACATATAATAGTGCAAGAATAGCAGACTGGGCTTGTTGGTTTAACATATTTGCAGCTTAAGGCGCGAAAACGACACGGACGAAGAGAGACAGTACACACACACGGAGCGCCACTTCCAACAAAAAAAAAAAAAAAAAAAAGTGGCGCTCCGTGTGTGTGTACTGTCTCTCTTCGTCCGTGTCGTTTTCGCGCCTTAAGCTGCTAATATAATAGTGCGAAACGAACGAGCGAGTGACGCGGAATACACAAAGAATTTCTGCAGGCGGGTCGCTTTTGTTGACGTTAGCAGATCGCTAGATGGGCCGTATGTGCTGCCGGCGCGTCACGGATCGGGCGCCCCACCGTGCGAGCTGCTTGTAGAATAGTCGGAAAAGAGTGATTGAGCGTCGACCATGTCAACACAAGCAAGTCAATAAGCACCGTAATGTTACCGCATTAGCGGCCGCCGATCGTTGGGAATCCGCTATTCGTGACGTGCCGTTCCCAATCAGCTTTTTTAAATATTTAATTTAAGGAAAACATTGCTGTCGATTTCTGCTCTGGTCATCGCGCGCCGCGCCGGAAGGAAGCAAACCTCCAACATACATTAGCGCCTTATGCCGCCTTGCCAGCTGGGGCAATGCGTTTGTCTGCGGCCGTCAGACCCACGCGTCATCCGCATGGCAACTTCCTGTAAGTTGGTCGCGAGTTTTAGGTGTGAATGGTCGACAGACAACTGGCATCCCGATTCGCGCCATTTGTCGAGGCTGTACCCAAAATGCTTGCGCAAATATTTGGTGTTGGCGCCTTAGAGTTGGTATTTAGATCTTCCAATGAAGTAAGGTTGGCATTATGTTACGGGCTACCCTAAAAATAAATCTAGTAGTTACGTGCTCTTTTTACTAGCGTGCCTTTGTCGTTGAAGCTGGGCAAACTTTATTAGCTGAAGGCAACTCCGCTTTGAGCCAAACCCTCTCACAACTGGAAGAACTAAGCAAGAAGGTGAGCAAGAGGACGTAAATGCTGCAACATGCACATCTTTCTTCTGTAAATAAATGAAAGTTCAAAACTCTCCTTACAGTTCGGTTTCTGGGAATTTTCGTCGTAGCTTTTAGTGTACTTTAATAAACTAATGCTACACCTGCACTACCTTCATTTTCAGTAGTGCATTAAATCTGATGGACTGGTCCATTTCTTGGTGGCTTTTAAAATCGGCATGCACGTGACACTCTAATTAATAATTGAGAATTGAGACAAATACGGTTTTATAGAACTGTGGTTGCTATCACAGCTTTAGTTTCAGCAATAATGAGAGATGTATTTTTGTAAAATAAGTTGCTGCTACAATTGCTGCTCCAAAATCGAGTGCCGATACAAAGGTGCTCCAAAAGAGCATTTTCTCTGCTCCAAAAATTGCTCCAAAAGTTGAAGTGGCTGGATCACCACTGCACACTCTCTCCCATGCCCGGCTGTGTATCGGCCGACCTCTGTTGGTAGCCGTTCTCACGCTCGAGCTCCATCAGCTTTCTCATTACACGTCACTTTGTAGAAGCCTCTTTAAGCGCGGAGATTACACCGTCAGGCCCTGTGCATTGACCAGGTGTGCACGCGACGGGGAGGATAAACTCGTCTCCGTGTTGCAACCATGTCTCGGTCAGCCCAGTGGTCACGTTCCTGCGGCATTCTCAATGGCACATGTGCATGCCATCAATGACGACCGTGCTTGACGTGTGATTCTTGCAAGACGCGCGTCCGAGTAAGCTTTCCTCTTCTAGTTCCAAACGGAGCGATCTTGACGGCTCCGCTCGTGAACCGTGTGAACAAAGGAGTCTGGTTTTTTTCCTGTGCCCGGGTTTTCCGCGTTGATCTCGCGGAACCGATCGGCGTCGTTGGTTGACGGGTCTGAAACTCCGCGCTCTGCAGCAGCCGCATTAGCTGCACTACACACAACACGCCGCTAATGGTTGCCTCAATCTAACTATGTCCTTTGTTCATTGCACAAAATGTAAGCTGTGAGTGACAAAGAGAACAGCCTAGACAATTTAGAGGGCTATCAGCATAAGTCGTTTCACAAAAGTTTTGTTTTGTTCATGTTGAGCAGACTTAATTGACCAGAATTTTTTTTTTTTTTTTTGAGGTTTACCTCTTGCTGGTAATATTGAAATGATGGCCTTACAATTTTGATTTTTCAGGTGGAATGTGATTAGGGGTGTGGCCGGTCCAGAAAAGCGCATAGGTGTAGCACTTAGGCTGACTGCTGACATGCCATCTGAAGAGACGCTGCGTCGCTGGTTGGGAGAACCTGTGAGATGTCTAGTGATGAGCACCTCAGTCTTCCTGACAAACAAGAGGGGCTTTCCTGTTTTACCCAGAACTCACCAAGTAGTTCTTCATCGGTTTTTCAAGGTTAGTGAAGCATTTTAGATTGTGTTGAGTGAAAGCCATAATTGAAATTTTGTATGCTATGAATAGTACTTAAAGCGATATCTTGAAGGGCCAGTAAGCAACCATGACTTAAAAAAAAATTATGAAAAGAAATATGCACAGTTTTTCTATGCAAGCATTCTGCTGCAAGAATTTTGCAAATACGGGGTATAATGAGAAAGTTACAAGGGTTGGAACACCCGCTTCAGCTGGTGTCGAATTTTCGCACGGATGCGCCACTCTTCTTTGCCATAGAGAGGGAAAAGCACAGCCCGTGATCGTGGCTCTGCTCACTTTGGCAATGTGACACGACGTCAGGGATTTGTCATCGGTACGCAGCCGACGACCAAGCAGGGCTTCCCCCACATAAGCTTGTGTCATAGCGGCGCAGGGAGGTGCGGTTCAAGGAGCACCCTTCCCCTAGCGGCAAAGTGGAGAGGTGCCTGTTTCTCTTGGAGGCTTTCGTTCTGGCAATACTGCTTCTACCGGTAATGTCGTGTTTTACAAAATGGCAGAGGGCAGCACAAGATAGTGAAAATGCGGACTGCACTGCCAGAACTGCATCACCGCAGGACCAAGGCACCTTTTCACAGGGCAAGAAGACCAATCCACGGGCTGAGTGGCATGTCAAGTTGCCCATGGGCAAGTTTGCGTCACTTCCCGTGCGAGGGGCATTGGTCAGTCAAAGGAAAGAGGCTTGGCAATGTAGGTTTTTCAAAATGGACGGTCTGTGCGGCACACAGCTTTGTAATATTCAGAAAATGTGATCGCCACAGTCTATTGTACAAATTCGCGAGCTTGTTTAGGGAGTGCAAAAAAAAAAAAAAAAAGTTGGAGCCTGTTTATTAATCCTTTAACAAGTTATTTCCCGGGCTTCGCCAATTGTGGCATCGTACTTTTATTAGGCAGTGGACTCTGAGATTGCTTGTGGAGACCAGGTTACTTTTTTGATAACTCACTCATGGTGCACCTACTGTGAATGGTGCCATTGTGCAAAAAAAAAGTTCAAGCGGGAAGTGTGATGAGCAGTATTTCACTGTCAATGTGGAGTGTGTTGATACCAATACCCCAGGGCAAAAGCACTGCAGGACTGCAAAGTTTTTTTGACAATTTAAAAGTTTCAAATTCTCACGGCAGCTTTGTAACTTCTGTCTATTGTCTATTAAAATGGTGGTCCCCTTGTTTCTCTTGGCTTGGCTGCTTTGCATTGTTTAGTGCATCATCGTTTTGTCATGTTCTACCATCATTGTCTAAAGTGAAGTGAATGTTCTCGTTTGGCATTCAGTGTACCTGCCAGAAAGTGTGTGTTTGGTGTCTGGCGCGTGTGTCAATGTGCCCCATTAGAGGTGTGTGGCATTACTATAGTGACCTACTACAGCATTGTACACCTATGGACATGTACTAAAGATCCTATGTTGGTATGTGCCTCTGTGTAGTGTGCAATAAGCTGAAACATACTTCAAATCCATGGAATTGGTGATGTATTTTTGCTTATTATTATAATATTACACCTTTAAATTTCATAAATTACTTACTATATCCTCGTGTAGTTGTGGTCATGCAGTCATATTTAAGGGTTAAAATCTTTTTTTATGAAGTGGAGAAAGGATGCTGCATTGGACACTAATACCTTCTGTTAAACTCACTTGTGTGAGGCTCTTTCAAAGGTGATGCTCCTTCAGTGAAAGATGTTTCATTATGGTGTTATGGATTAACACTACAGTTTGTTTGTGCTGTTATGCAGAATAGAAAAAAAAACACAGTAATGCCAGAAGCGCCTTAGATAGGGTTCTTACATTTGCATATGACAATGTCAGAAAACTTGCAACAGTAGTTAAAAAACCCTATCATTTTCAGTGTGCACATGTGTCTGCATGAATGTGCCAGGTTGAGAAGTTGATGGATGCAGTTAGTGAAAATTTCCTATCGTTTGTCAAGCTGTTAGCTTACAAATCTGAGATTGCCTCAGATTTGAGCTGTCAGCGACGATGATAGGGTTCTTTACCCAGTAGCGAATCCAGGGGGAGGGTAATTTAATGCTGTGTCCCCCTCCCCTTTCCTTAGTGCTTTTGTCGTCCGCCACCTATCACCAATTAGAATAACTGAGTGGGACCACTGTGAGCACGTGCTAACAGTATTTATGCTGAGATTTTCGTGCTACTAAAAAAAAAAAAAAATCACGACCTCACTCTCCCCCCCCCGCCCCCTTCGGTGTTAGTAATACTTCAAGCGACCCCACCCCCTCTAAAATGAGTCGCTGGATCTGCCCCAGCTTGGCCGAGCGGCTTTTATAAGCCGCTCCCCACGTTGAAGCGTGTCCTTCTATCACACTAGTTTTGCTTTTTTCTTTCTCCCCCTTGACTTCACCCCCGACCCCCTTTATTTTTAGCCTACTTTCTTTTCTTCACTCTAACTGTCCTTTCATTCCTCGTTCTCCCGTGAGTGTATCGGTTGATGTTTCCTCACATGAGAGACAGTTATCGTGCACTTCACACACCCCTTTTTCTTACCTTTTTCTAAAGAATCACCCCCCCCCCCTTCACTTATCAGTCAACAACATCGCTATGGGGCATTGCTTTGTGACTACATAGTATTGTCGTATTGCTGGGTTTGTGGTGAAATCAGGATCGACAATTGCCACATATAGTGCCCTAAATCTTCAGGTTAACTAGACTGGTAGTAGCCACGTTTCAAATTACACTCAAACCTCGTTATAACAAAGTTGCATCTTGCACGAAAATAAGTTCGTTACATCCAAAAATTTGTTATTATGGTATATTCCTAACACTGTATCTAATGAAAGAATATTTTTTATTTACTTCATTATGACTAATATTTTCTTATATCCGGGTTTACTATAGTGAAGTTTGAGTGTACAGTAGTGTCTTAGCAACTGGAAATTTTTTAGGCGCAATTGCTACTTAAATGAAACAATTGCCTTAGATGTAGTTCTGGTTCATTTCTTACTTGAATTTCGCACCCCATTTTCATCACTCAGTAAATGAAACACTTAAAGGAGCACTGACACAAAAATTTTGCACTTTTTTTTTCGTTGCAATGGGTAGCTTATGACCAACTTATCATGGCTGGAGACCTCTTTTACACGAGTGTGCAACGGTTATTTATTCAGAGACATTTTTAGAGCGCCCAGTTCATGTTTAGAGTTCAAAGAGCGTCAAGCAAAGCAGGAGCAATTGTGGGGGCAAGGTAAGCATGTCACAGCACAATCAGCACATGTAAAGTCGCAGTGATGGAGGAGGAAATCAAAGGTAGCCAGAGTGCGAAGCCCGTGCCAGCAACCAGCCAACACAAACGTGTTATGTAGGTTCGTTTACATTGCCCCTGCGTTGATGCCGGTATTGCGAGGGGTTCTGCATCTCGCTCAGTCACGCGCTGTGCACTTTAAAATTGATTTTAAATATGTTCTAGGCTATGTTGGCCCTTGATATTTTGTAGGTGTTGTGTATGCCTCCACATAAATCTATCACACTCATTATCTCACCTTCAAACCTCTGTCAGTGCTTCCTTAAATCAATGAACTTCAAGAGATGCAGAGTTGCTGATGAATGTTACACGTGCCCCTCTTTTTGTCTTATTTGGCTAAACAGCTTGGATGCCAGCTCTTGGTTGACGGGAGTTGTCGTCACGAGCACATGAGTCTGTACTACCAGTACGTCGACCACCTTTACAAAGTAAGTAACAGTAAAATGTATATTGGCATTGAGCAAAGACTTCTATTGCTTCCATTGTGGGCTGTAAGTGCAGCAGATTTTCATCGACATTATCTAGTGAATGCTCAGGCCAGTTTGCAGGCGTATATGCATCCATGGAGTCCGCCATGAGTTGCGAGAGAGCTTGGGCGTAGTTAGAAATATATTTCTGTGGTGAAAGTCTAATCTCATTACATATATGTGTATAGCATGCGCATGCATATTGCATGCACCATGTGTTTGTGTGTATACACACACAAGATATGAACATTTCAAGGAGGAGCGAGAATTTTAGTGCTGGCTGTGTTTGGGGTCACCGTTCACCTGCTTGTTTTTTTTAATGTGATAGATGCTTTAAAACAGAATAACTAGCTGTTCTTCTTAAAGCTGCCTATAATCTATAAAGTCTAACGTGTCACTGCCGTGTAGAGCACTCCCAGGAAGTACACTCAGTATGATATTGAAGAAATGCCAACATTAAAGGCCTAGGCAGACTTGACGCTTCTGGCGCCCGATAAGTACGCTCAGCTGTGTATGAAGACTTCAAGGCACTATTATGATCGATATAGCATTTTCTTGCATATAACCCGCCTTTTATGTATCCTCGCATCCCCAACTAAAAACCTTGAAAAAATACAAAATTAAAAAGAAAGCCTGCAAACTGCCATGAAGGCATCTTCCTCACATTATCGAGAGCATTGTTGTGAGGTCAACTCTCGCACCGGAATTCACAATAACAGTCATTCACTTTCACGGAAATATTGTTTGAAAGGCTTACATTGGGAGCAAATTCCAATCACTGCGGCCTCATTTTCGATAAAAGCTATAATGCTTGGGGGCCTTAGGTTTGGGTGCTCGTTAAAGAAACTTAGGTGGTCGAAATTCCCGAAGTCCTTCACTATGGCATCTCTCATAAGCTTATCATCATTTTGTGATGTTAAACCCTAACAATTACTGGAGTTTTGTATCGGATTATCTGATATATCGAATCATGTGTTATTTTTTCTTGAGTTCGATGTATGTGGGTTTGACTTATATAAATTAATTTTTGGTAGGTTGAGACTTGCTTTGGCAAAGAAATTCAATTTTTGGATTTTACAATCACCCAATAGAGAACTTCCTTATCTTTTTGTAAATATATGACACGTGGGCACTCGTGGTTTAAAAAATATTTTTTTATATTTTGACTCGCTGACAGGAAATGCATGTGTAACTTTATGTAACTAAGCACTTTTCTCAAAACAACTTTTTTGGCGTTCGTGTACATTTACTATTGGGCACAACTTCTCATATTGGTAAAGCAGTGGCATTTACATAACTGGAGCTAGAATGAGTAGCCTAGGTGCATCAGTTTTTTTTTATGAGAGAAAGCATTCATAATTGCCAATTTGAATACATTAACGAATATAAACATAACAAATCATGTTTTTGTTCTATGCTCACATTTTTGGTTCCAATTCTGTAAAGCACCAAACTTCCTTTGTGGTGAATTACAATGCTCTGCAGATAGTAGATCCTTATGAAAAAGTACATTTGTTGAAAAATTGAAAATAAAAGAATTAAGAGCACTAAGCACAATTTGAAACTAATTTTGAGCTCTAATGCAGGCTGCTCGAGACTTTAAAATGCTACCTTAAAAATTCTATACCCGTATGCCCACACCTTTCATTACCACTGTTGTATAGCCAAATTTTGAAACTCACTTGCAATGTCTCACCCCGTCTTTAGCAATATCCCCTATATCAGGCCCATCATAGTCACAGCTTCATTAGCTACCATTTTCACTGTAGAGAAAGTGCTCTGAATTTTTTGTACGCTTTACCTCAACTATCCAAACTTCTCATTACAGTTGAACCCCTGTATAAGAGCCATGCACCAGAAAGCAATTCTTGCCTTCTATATGAAGCGTCTTTTAGAAGCGGGGTACCATGTATGCATTTCCTTATCAATCCCTGTTTCAATGTAGGCACACTGGTGGCTCCTAGGCACACTGGTGGCTTTTATATCCAGTTGTCGCTGTCTCTTATAAAGGGGCTTGATTGTACATGCGCATTGCTAGTTTTTCATCCTAGTGCTTGATCAACGGCTCCTTTATTTCATTCAATGCCAGTGCAAACGCGTGCTCTTCAACGGGAACCGCCGGTCTGCCTTAGTTCAGAGAGTGGTCGTGACACGACGCCAGAGGAGGGGTAGGGCTGCTTGCGTTACCTGTGCTTCCGAGCGCTTTCCCTCGGAAACGTAATAGACGTGTGTCCCTCTCCAATATCATACGTCTCTCAGATTTGTTATTTCGTGCTCCTTCTTTTTGGCTCGAAGCATTGCCATCGCCACCTCACAGCACTACTTAGGCAGCAGTGTCCTTGACGCATTTCCACTTGGTGCCTGCATAGCGCCACGAACGGCGACATGCTATCTCAAAACACCGCATCACTTACAGAGCCAGTGTGACCGCCAATTTTGTGATAACGAGAAATGAGAGACGCCGTCACACGGATCTGTACACTACTGAACCAAAAAACTTCATATTACATATTCCCGTCATGAGGCACTGCATGAAGGGCTCTCTTCCCCATGACCGCAAAGCACAGGCGAAGGCTGGGTTATGGGCGAGAGCAAAAAAGAGCTAGAGGAGAGGGTGGGGAATAGCTGGATTGGGCACACGTGGCTGGCATTGATAAAATAGACGAGACGCTGGCTTGATTGTGCTCTTCATATTTGATAGCACTGCAGTCTATCATGTGTTTTAACTTGGTTTCTACTTTCTTTCCAGACACAGCCTCCAGATGACCCTTTGAGTGAATTTTCCAAAGGGTTTGAAGACTATCTGCAAATACCACTTCAGGTGTGATAGTATTTCTTTACTTTTGCTCTTTTGATATGAGAAAGTAACAATTTTAATTACCTTGGGTCAGAATAAATATTGGCTGTGCAGCTTCGATTAAATAAACACTGGTTGATGCTGGTACAGTAGATGATATAATCATGACAATATTTTGCTGGGTCCAGGTAATTGCAGTTATATGTTAGTCTGACCCTTCTGTCTGATAGCAGAATTTCACTTCAAAAAAAGATACATACAGTTGAACCCCTTTTATTAGAGGCATGCTCTGGGCAGCATTTCTTGTCTTTTCTATGAGATGTCACTATAAGCAGGGTACCACATATGCATTTTCTTATTAACCTGTATTTTACTGTAGGCAGACTGGTATCTCTTATAACAATGTCTATTATAAAGGGGTTCGACTGTACCATATTTGCATGAATGTAAGTTTACCTGAGTACAGGTTGAGCACCCCAAACTTGTGCTTGCCCATTTTGTAATGGAAACTTATTTTAATTTAAGCTGTTGTTAAACTCATCGTCAAGCCAGGCCTTTTCATGTCCTTAAATTTGCACGCCCTGCTGGCCCTAAAGTGTGTCCTTGGCATTCCCATTTCTGAAGTGAAGACATGGAGTTTTTGCGTGACACTTCCAAGTATCACCAGCAGAAACTGATCACGTAATACAATTTCTTGTGTGCCATAAGCTCCCGACACTAGCGAAAGAAAGCTCAAACACAGCATTGGTCCGCGCTGCTAGTCTAAAAAGATGGTGTTCATGCTTACTGATGTTTTACAGGCACGTTTGGTTCTGCATAAACATGAAAACTTGATAGGAATTCATGCCTTACGCCTTGACGCCCTTCTTGAGAATAATAGTGCTGAATTCATTGAAATCCTGAAAGGAGTTACGGCTAATTACCGAGACTTTCTTTGTAGAAAAATTGTTATCTACTTGGACTTATATTACTAAACTTTAGTTATATGGTGTATGCCATGGTTTGAAAAAAAAAACAAAAAAACTTGAACTTGTCTTGATGTTTAAATGTCTTTAATGTCTAAATTCTAGCCCCTGATGGACAACCTGGAGTCAGTTACGTACGAAATTTTCGAAAAGGATCCAGTGAAGTACACAGAGTATCAGAGGGTGAGAACACATACTACTTTATGTAGTATTTGAGAGCATTTTATACACCTTCTATATGCTTGTTTAGCCCATTCAGGCTTGAATTTTGAGTGCATTTCTGGAAATCTTGAGTTTTTTTGGTCTGCAATAATACTGGGTCAAAAACATGAAAAACACCGACCAGACTACACGCTTTATGGTGGCACTCTTTCTGCTCGATTCCAATTTAAATAACCGAGGCGTCTGTACCAAAATGAGCACATTGCATCTAAATGGCTGATAAAAAACCACAAGGCCTGCACGTAGTGCCCAGCACTGTCGCAGCAGAAGCTGGAAGAGCAGTTTTTCAGATACTTTTTAAACACTATTTGAGTAACTGCTGCTAGCACACTCGCAGGGTACCCACTATGCCAGAAATCATCATTTTTATGCAGGCATTTTTTAAATAAAGTTTTTTCATTCCATTCATTCACTATGCCATCCTTCGTCATTCTTTGGTGAAGCGCGATACCTGCTACTCACTTGCAAGGAATTTTGTGCAATTTTCGATGGTGTGGCCGAGGACGATGAAGAATTTTGTTTAGCCCAAATGTTTTGGGTTGTACCGTTCAACGACACACTCGTTGCGCTATTCCCATTGTGTGATGCCTCGCTGTTCCTTTGCTGTTCTAAATGCGTTATTACACACATTGATGCGATTTCTTTCCAGACATGAAGTTTACCTAAGGTCAGTTTGGCATGGAGTTCCAAGCACCGCGTAGCTCAATGGTAGAATACTGGGCTGGCATGCAGGGACCGAAGTTCAAATTTCATTGTGTCCTTAGTTTTTTAAATTATATTTTTTTCTCACTTTGCGTGATAGTGGTTACGAATGCCGGCAGCGGCGGTGAACACGCAGGGTGCACGCGCCCCAAGTTTTGATTTCATAACAGCTTTCACTGTAAAAGGGTCATTGCTTAAAACAGTGCCATGCAATAATTGTAACATCACTGTTAGCCACAACTAGCCATTACAGCTGGGCAGAACAAAATGGACTACCTTGCATACTTTGCTCAGAATCGTACAGCACTGTATATTTGGGTAAATTACTTATCAGTATTCCTTATAATAATCTAGTTTTGATCATTTTGAGCTTGTGTACTTCAAGTCATTTCTAGCTTAGGCATTTACAGTCTGTTGTCTGTTTGTAGTGATGCTATAGGCTTTTCTTTCTATAGGCTTCCCTGGGCCTTCTATAGGCTTTCCCTGGGCCTTTTGTGAAACACACCTTCCACAGTAGTCTAGAGTGATTTTTTTTTTTTTTTTGCACAGCCGAAATTGAGAAAAACTTGTTCTTGAAAAACTTGTTCCTGGCCTAGTTGCTGAGCTATTGAATGCGTAGCTGCGCTAATGAAACATGCATACCAAGATGAGGAGGACACCATGGGCAGCACATGGTGTCGTGCTCAACATTTTTTACATGTGTAGTGTCTTGTGGTTGAGCTCAATTCGGTGTGCGACGTGACCACCCTTACAGCACATGCACGCCTCTCCCCTCTCTCTCCTCTCCTAAGCTCCTCCTATCTCTCGCCCTGCCTTGTAACGCTGACTCAGGCAGCATGTGCTAGCTCCCCCTCCTTCTCTTGGCATCCCTCCCTGTGCACTCCTCCCCCTCTCTCGCCTTGCAACGCCGACGCAGGCAGCGTCTGCTAGCAAGCTTCTTGATTGAAAAATAACTTAAGCAACGTTACTTGTTGGGCGAGTTAGAACAAGTCAATTGTAACGTAGTGCAGCGCGAAAAACGGACAACAAATGAGCGAGAGAACGAGAACTCAGTGCATTCTTCTAACTAAAGTTTATTACATTGGGACGCACGTATGTGTACACAGGCAAAGCAAAAAAATATAAAAAACAGGAAGAAAAAATTGAAAGGTGGAATGTAAAAAAGTGCCGATAAATCACTTACGAGTACTAACACCGCCCCCCTTTCCATGACTCGCCAAAAACAAAAGCTCTTTGTGAGAAATGTGCAAGTCAACAGCACTGCCAGTTAAGCGGTAGCGCACGCTGCTTCACATCTACACATGGTTCGCTTCAACAAAAGGTGACGTAGTTCTTTGTATGTATATTTCATTAGTGGCAAACAGGCATTCAGAGTTTAAGCTTGGGTGTTTAGTTCCATCTTAGGCAGCTGCATTTCCATGGGGACAAAATGCAAAAGCGCCCCTAGTGTGTCCTTAGCTTTAGGTGCAGGTTAAGGAAGTCCCAGATGTTTAAAATTTTACCGTAGTCTCTCACTATAACATGCCACATAATCGTATTGTGGTTCTGGAACTGAAATTTCTGAATTTAGTAAATCATACACCAGTTTGTTATCGCTAAAACTGCATCTTCTTTGTTCTTTCTTCTTCTTATATAATTGGAATCTGGCAATCAGTGAAAGCTATAATAGGACATTCTGGTGTGCTAGTTAGTTCACACTTTAACTGTGGTTGAAAACTGCACAGAAACGAGGACAGGCAGAATGAATAAGCAAGATATGCTCGTGGTGTCTTGCTCACTCTTTCCTCTTGTCCTCATTTTTTTTTGCTCAGTTTGAACAAGAGTTCTTCGATCATACCAGTTATGAAACTGCCTTTAACAACCCAGACTTGCCCATGGGCAATTTCGCAAAGACCTGCATATGGTCGTGCCATCAGCGGGCAGTGATCCAATACACTAGATTGCTATAAACTTTTCACAAGCTGCTCAATGCTGCACGTAGTCCTGGCTCCGTAAGAGTCTATTAATTTATTTTTTAGTCAACAGATGAGACAACAATCTTCAGATTGCCGCAATGTCGGCCAGTGGCGATTTCGGATCTTGATACATAAGGCCTACAGAGAGTTTCACAACTCATGTGATTAAAGAACACTCGGGTTTTCACCTCAAGTCAAGGTGGAAGCTACATGGGTAGTAACTAACCTTTGTGATGTGGCAGTTCATTGTTCGTAGCAGTCATTATCTTTGTGTTTGTGCAAATTAATTGAACTGGCTGGCATTGTCTTACAGGCAATCCACCTTGCTCTCATGGACAAAGGTGCTGAAGCTGGCAAGGACAAAGAAATGTGAGTGGCTGAAAATTGAATATTAGTTATCCTGCTGTGTCAGGTGTCCCAATTGACATTGATCCTTTTTATTGTTTCACATCTGCTTTTGTGTTACTCATTTGCAAATCTCGATTCACCATGACTTACCAGATGTGATCACCTGCAGTTGGGCAAGCTGTATCCTGTCTTTTTTAAAGGTGATCAGCCGGTGGCTCATTGCACCCTGTGTGTTGCACTCTCATTGCAAAATTTGATTTGAAATCGCACGCAGCACAGCTGTTGCTTCACTCACTGTATCGGCCATGTTTCCTTAGGAAATGAGCTGCTAGCGTCACGTAATATAACATTCTAATTTGTTGCCATCGCATTCATTGCTTCACACTTGTAGTGAAACTGTTTTTTTTTCTTTTTGCGCTATGGGGTGATTTCATGTAAGATCAAACCAAGGAGGTTATACTATACTAAAGCATCTGGAGTGGCAGATGTGCTCCTTGGTAAATGCCAATGCGCTGCCATATTTCTCAGAGTAGAAAACTAATGGGCGTATTGCGTCCATGGCTTTTGCATTGTTTTTGCACCAGTGATGTTGCGTGTGATGCCTCTAGTTGAACAAGACGGTTCTGAACACGCCCGTGATCACTATTCGAGACGACGTTGGGCTCTTGCGTAGCTTTTGGCTGCGTGAGTCGTCTGTAGCGAACACCGGACATAATTTTGTATGTGTAGGTATAGGCGGGCTTTGCTCGCTCGCTTTTCCTCGAATGTGTTTGCGACTACGAATGCATTCGCGTGTACAAAGATTTCATTTTTGCGTCTGGATGCCATAGAGACACTTTGAATCATTTGTGTACGTGTCAGGATTCCAAGGACATCGTGTTACGCAGCACATGAGAGCGTACTCTGAGGCGAGAAAATGAAGCGCCAAATAAGAATGACGACCCATTTTCAGTAAATAACAAGACAAAGTAAATAACGAGACGTGCAGCTTCGTAACATCGCTACCATGTTTGCACCGTCTCTGGTGTACCTACAAAAGCCAGTAACTGAGTGCATTTCGTACAAGTGAGCGCTTCATAGAGCTTAAAGATAGTAAATATAGCACCAACTGTGCATTTCTGGGATTTTAAGCTTCTTGTATCTGCATGAGCACTACAGTCCAAATGCCAAAATTTCTGGTGTTGCATTATGCCTCTTTATTTAGTTGAATAAGAAACAACCGCCTCTGAAAAGTCGGGAAAAGAAAAAAAAAAACATTTTCACTTGAAGCGTTTGTCATTGATGAAACTGCCGACACCCCCCCCCCCCCCAAAAAAAAACAAAACAAAAAAACTTTACCCTCGAAGGAGTGGCACAGTCACAAAGTGAATGCAGGCGTGTATACAGGCACAAGAGGTTCAACAGATGAAAAAGAAGGTCAATACATTTTAGTGCACAAACGGGGTCTTTTAAAACGTATTGAGGCTTCTCGGGATTTCATTGACCAGGTAATGGAGCTGAACATGTTATCGGATGAAGGATTGGAAGTTTTTCAAGCATCATTTTCTCCGGATATCCAGGAGATTCCAAGAAAGTTCTAATCCCTCCAGAATAATAAAAAGAGTTCGCACAGACACTGCACTATTATTCGCCAAGGGCTTATGATTGTGTGTGAACGAAACTTTATTTTCGCTGCATAGCTTCACACCAAGGGCGTAGTCAAAACTTTTTTCCGGGTGGGGTTGGCGGGCACCTCCATTATTTCATGGAGGGCACTTCCTTAACATGTTCATTTTTCGCTCTGCATACCATAGTGAAAAAAAATTTCTAGGGAGGGGCACAAGCCCGGTGTGCTACCCCGTGACTACCCGCCTGTCTCACACGGTACTTCTGCCATCAGGCAACTGTATAAACATATAATGCGAATTGATATCCCCGACTACCATTTTTCAACACGCTTAAAACTGTAATTGTTAAACAAGAAAAATGAAAGAAAATGCGTATTAAAGTCACTCCCACAGTTCCTTGCCTCCTAAGAATAATAAACGTGCTTTAGTAGCTATAACGAAACACACAGCCGCAATCACACCGAGCATTACGGCGGTACAAAGAAGTAACCACCTGCTTGCCCTGACCAATATGGCCGTTGCGGCTTCACTTTCATAGATGGGCTGGTATGCAGGGCCGTCATTGCAAACATTTTTTAGTATAACCTCCTTGATCGAACAAAGTATGACCGGTTGACCTCCTAAATTTTTTTTTTCCAAATTTTCTATCGTGATGCCTGATGAGTGGAAAGAAGAATTCTGCAATCGGAAATACCGGAAAAATTATTTTCTAAGCAGCGGAAATCAATAATGATGGAAGAGGTGGAGTGCCGCACTTACCTGCTCTGCTATTTTTTTCTGACTTGGGGACGAGTTACACAAAATAGAGTGAAGCTGCGTAGCTCAAATTTCTTTAGCTGGCTATATGAACGCATGCTTTCACTTGTGTTCAGTTATTTTTAGTGTATCTGCGTGCTGTACGTATATTTATCTTATATTAAAGTCGACCCAAGAAACGGTTTTTTCCCTACTTTGCTGGTCATTCAGAAAAGGCATAGGGCAGAGTGACAACAAACCTGAATTACTTTCTCGGCATGGTTGTCTCAAACTGCCAATGCTTATAGTAATATCAGCTTTCAATAAAGAAATATGATAGGGCTGACTTCAAGAAAATAGCATAAAATAGAAAATTCTGTTGACGATTGAGAAATAGAAACCCATTTTTCATATTTCTTAAACTTTTCCTACTTATTGCACATGAGCTTTCAGAATCAATAAAAACAAATGGCATAATTTTGTTTCACTTGCAGCTACAGCCAAAAGCGGCACCTTTTTGTGACCTCTTCAGTGATTTTGTTTGTCTTAACTCCACTCACTTGATTTCGTTTATAATTTTTACAGTTTTCGGTTAACAGAGTTTAACTGTATAGACCGTTTTCACGAGAAGGATGAGTGTAGCTTTCAACTGATGCATTTTCGTGCCTCTCTCTACCCACTGATCGTTCGGTTCCCGCCACTGGTGTGTGGGAATTACCACGCTTTGCTTGCATGGTGCGTGAGAGGTGAATGTGTTCGTTTTTTTATGCGTTAATGCAGTTCTGCTGCCAAAAATCGAAATATGGGACGAGAACAGGTCAACAGGCTATCTCGTTGCTGTGTTTGGCTTCGACAACAACAATCGAAAGCACAAAAGGCTGGCAGCCGAGACATGCGAGGTGTACTTTCCTTCAAAATGACTTTCCTTGGGTCACAGGCCTTTTCCTCCGACAAATATTCCATTATATGTTGTGTCTGTCCTTGTGGCTGTTAATTCATGATACCAGTTTTTTATTCTGGTGGGTTGCTGGTGAATTCAATCTGTAGCAAAGAGAAGCGATGTCAAAGCTGATGGTTAATCCAGAAAATGTTTTGCCCCAAATTCTTCTGCTGTAGCTTCAACATCCCGAGTTGCTATGTAACAGCACATGAGTTACAATTCCTGTGGTTACCGAAATCTAAATGCATGCAATTTTAAGATTATTGAATGAGTATTTTCGAAATGGCATAGAAGAAAGGCCTGCCTGACATAAGTGTTCTTTGGCTCAGGAACGTGCCTTTAGGGTTGTTTCGGCAGCACCTCATTTCTCGACTTGTCAATTTTGCGACGATAACTAAAGCAGTCTTGTGACAACCATTCTTTTTTTTTTTTTGTCGTCGCGGCAGCCTCACTGTCGTTAAACAATCGACCTACAATCGTTGAAGCCAGGTCGGTACCTGCACACATGTGTTCGTCGTGATGCAAAAAGAAAGAAACGACACCTATGTTACCACAAATGGACTCGCATTCTCTGTATCGCCAGTGGCGGCTGCTCGCTCTGAAGTTTGACTTATGCCATGCTGTGTTTCCAGATGTTTACGACATTTATTTTTATTTTGTCTTTGTGTTACTTCTACTTGGAAGTCTAAGCTCATTCGTTGTCCATCCGTTTGTTATCCTGCACAACGATCAGACACAAGCTTTTGACTACGAGGACAACATGAATCAACACAGGCATTGGTGTTTGGGCTTCCTTCGTTCCATAAATTTTGTGTTGTGACGTTCTGAGTCGAACCAGATGATCTGCTAGCGATCGTAGGATTACATTAATTTGCACAGCAATCACGGCAAAGAAACCCGAGAGTCATTTTCAAGACTAATGCGCTCAATTAAAGTGCAGCATGACAATGCGATGCGTATTTGCTCGTCTCCATTAATGTTTCACCAATTACTTCGAGAGTTGTCCGAAAATTTAACGCGACTGCATATTCCCAGAACACCACAGGGGCTGCTATGACAAAACATTTTAACCAATTACCCATTTACATGTGCTGCTTAAGAAATGCATTGAAATTTTACTCGCCTCCTGTCTGTCGTTGGCACCACTGCGGTAACATCTCGTGTGTATCCGCTGCTTTTTGTTTCAGTCGTTTCGAAGCTGACAGCTTAGCGATTACTTACTTGCGCCTTACTCGCGAAGTGTTGCGGTGTTTTGGCCGTGTACCACGAAGAACAGCAGTACTCTGTGTAATGAGTGCACATGCTGCGCTGCATGCACTGTCGCAAATCCCCACACACCGACATGGCGGCGAAACATCGCACACTCTAGACGGCGCTGCGGCGGAAAAAATGGCGGCCTCCTTGTGAAATCCGTCTGTATAGGATGCTGTAATGTAATAGTGAAATGGCAATTTTTAGCAACCTTGTTTTATTAAGGCTCAACTTATGCTAATGTAAACAATGCTTTTGATTTTTTGATGCTGCTTACAGTATCCTCATGGTTGTGGGTGCTGGAAGAGGTCCTCTTGTCAGAGCTGCACTGCACGCTGCTGAGTCAGCTGAACAAAAGGTTCGCATCTATGCGATTGAAAAGAACCCCAACGCGGTGCAGACGTGAGTGTCATACCTCTTTTAATTCTTTTTTAGGAACTGATTATACAGTACATTCCTGTTACAATGAATATGCATATACCATGTTTTCAGATGTAACCGACCATTCTTCTCATTAGAGGGACCCTAAATTAAATCTCTAAACCAGTTCAAGCTGATTAGTTATTTTTTGAGAATTTTATAAATACTATGGCAGTTATAGATTTTGTATTCAAATAAAGAGCATAAGTACATGCTGCACTAAAGAACGGGAGCGTGCCAACACCCTAATACTAGTATGAAATTTCTGAGTACTCAAATGGAACTTCGCAGGTACATATTAAAGGGACACTAAAGTCAACTGTTAAGCCTACGTTGATTGTTGAAATGGCAGTCCAGAAAGCTCGTTGTGTTACTTTTGTTCCAAGGAAGCGCCTATTTTGAAATAAAATCTTGTTTTAGTGGTCCGCATCGGATTAGTGTACTTTAAATTACCCGCCACAAGGAGCGGACCGACTGGACCGACTCATGTCACTGTTGCCGTGCACAACGTTGCCCGGCTTTAATGCGCTAGTAGCAGCAGACCGAAAGCAGGGAGAGCCGCAGCAGCAACAATTGATCAGTTTCTCTCCATTGGCTCCGAGATTGCAGATGCTTTTGTTTCAACTATGCCCCGCTAGATGGCACCACCTGTCCAGTGTAACCACGCAAAAATTGAATTTTTGAACCACTAGTGCAATTCCCCATAGTAATGTCCGGCGGTTCTTTTTTTCATAAATGAAACAGAAACGAACAAGCAGCATTTTATTGCGTCTCTTGATGCACGGAAAAGTCTTTTTATTTAGTGCAGTTAGATGGATTACTAGTGATTAATTATAGGTGGTCCGTCTGTTGTCATCGGGATCATTTTGAAAATGTCCTACTGTAACGCTTGTGTTCTTGTGCATTTACCTTAATTTCTTGGTAAGTAGGGCACTGTTGTTGATAATATTGTCGTTTTAGGTGTTGTCATACATTGAGCTTGCACTCTGACGTAAATTGTTAGTATTTGACTTTTGTGTTCCTTCAAGGACATTAACTTGTGCACTTAACCACCATCATCGCCACATCTATACTCTATATCTGGCGACAACTTTCTGTGGCAGCACAGCCAAAGCTACATGGACGGAGCTTCTGCACGTGTGTTACTATGCCTCTAGTTCATTTGCGAGCGATCTTGGTGTCGGTTTCATAAATGCATTCAGCATGCAGCTTTTCGCATGAACGTCCAAGGCTTGCGATGTTATTATGGAAATAGTGTTGTAGGAAAAAGGTTATATAGTCATATAAAGCTTTCAATGAAAGATATGACAAGTCTTGGTATACTTGATGCAGCAGTGTAGGAAAATAATGTATAATTATTGCTGTGCTCCTCTGCAAGTTCCATTATTACGTAAATATGCCAGTGGATTAAGCCCGTGTGAAAGCGAGTGCCATGAAGCAATGTTTGCATTTGTTTTTTGTAAAGAAATAAAATATTGTTTCTTGTGTAGGTGCACAAGAAGCAGCTTTGTTGTAGTGGTGTCATTTATTTTGATAGATAAAAAGGGAGAGGGGGGGACAGTTGAGCAGGAACTGTGCAATTGGAAATCCAACACAACGGCAAGAAACCATTTTCTGAATTTCTGCACATATAGGGCCTCCATTGCCGCTTTTGTTCTTTTGGAGACCATGTTTATTCTTTGGTAAACCTTAAATCAAACTGTGTTTCAATGAGCCGCAATTCCCACATTGCAGGGGCCACTGAGGCTGTAGCAGTGCGCGTTTTGGTGTGCAAATATCGCTGCTAGCACGGCTGCTGCGTCCATTAATTAAGATGATGCGCCAGGCAATGTACTGGGCCACCAAAAGAACTTATTTGTTGACCTTGAAAAAGAAAGTGTAGCGCAAACTACCCTCCTATTTCTACTCTACAAAATTAGTTGCTTATGGATTATGCATATCTTGTTCATGTTTTAAACCTCCTTGGTTAATGCAATTTTTGCATTATATGCATTATTTTCCTTTGCCCATGAAAATTGTATCAATGAGATTCCACTGTTAAAAAAAAAAATCTGTGTTTTTTTCCTCTCACAAAACGTGTTTTAAAGATGGTGACCTACCTTGGTACACCATTTTGCTGTGTATGTTCTTTCTTAAGCATGCATTCTTAAGCATAAGCTACAAGTACCAATAGGGGTAAGGCTAGCTATTGATTAAAAAAACAAAACAAAGAAAAAAAGGCAAGGGCGTATTAGGTGGTAAGTACAATCTAAAAAAAGTTTTTGCACAGTGAAAAAAAAAAAAACCCTCCTGTCTCATGTGCGTGAAGGTTGCTTTCGCTGAAGGCCGAGTCGTGGAAGGACCAAGTGACTGTGGTGTCATGTGATATGCGTGATTTTGAGGCTCCTGAGAAAGCAGATATTCTTGTCTCGGAACTGCTGGGCTCATTTGGAGACAACGAGCTTTCTCCAGAATGTTTGGATGGTGCACAGCGTTTCTTGAAAGGTGAGGTCTCCCTATTTATTACATACTGTATTTTGTGAGTAAATCCCAAGAATTGTGCATTCTTGTACAGTTGAAAAAACCATTGTGGTATGGTACAAGAATATGACAGTATCGAATCGTTATCTCTCGTAAGAGGGAGTCTTCTTACATTTTATCATGACAGCTGGTGTTTATACGTGATGCACTGCTCTTATAGGGGCACCACCGAGAGCCGCATAGCAGACGCCTCCTTTCAGTGCAAGCATAGCGGAAGTGCGCGTGTGATTTGCCGTTTTTGCGCATCCCAAATAATTAAATTTGCGGTGATAGCGTGCACAAAAGAGCCGCACTTTATAGCAGTGGACATATGTCCGATGTCACTGCTGTATGGGACGATATTGTCACCATACAAGCCAAGTGTTTTCTAAAACTGAACGTTAAGCTTCCCTACAAAGTGGAGCTCATCTTAAATATGACGCTTTTTAATAGCGTCCCAATCATTGATGCCTGCATGCTTTGACACTTGAACAGATGTTTTTTTCTCTACACACCAGCTTTGTTGGCACACTATGTATTTATATAGTAGATATTGAGGGAGCACTGTCGCACCGGTGCATGGTTTTCCGAGGTGCGGCTAAGCAAAGGGTGAGTGTGGGTGAGTGTTGAAACCAGCAGGATGAATTTGAGCAAAAATATGAGGGGCGGCTCGCACTACTGGCACAAGATAGAGCCACCGCGGTGTTGGTGGTCACCTATACCTTGTCAAAGTAGCTCGGCTATGTTTTTGCCAGATTTTGCATCGTATTTCTAAGTGTTGCAAAAGGGCGTTAGGTTTTACGTGGCAGGAACATGGCACGTGGGTAGGAACACTAAGTACTTGATTCTTGCCAGAACATGTCACGTGATTAGTAATTACGTAACCTTGTGTGCTTTTAGTGGGTACAATCACATGATTAGTTATGCGATGGTCTAGTGGCTAAGGTACTCAGCAGCTGACCTGCAGGTCGCGGAATCTTATCTCGGCTGCAGTGGCTGCATTTTTGATGGAAGCCAAAATGCTATAGGCCCGTGCGCTCAGACTTGGGTGCACATTAAAGAACTTGAAGTGGTCGAAATTTCTGGAGCCCTCCACTATGTCGTCTCACTTAATTATGTGGCGGTTTTGGGACGTAGCACTACACATATCAATCAGTTACGTGATATTACGCAGTAGTGTTAAGAATATCTCGTGCAGCGGGGCCAGCTCTTACACCACCGACAAGAATAAAGAAAATAAAATGCGAAAATTTCTTAATTGGCTTCACTCATTGGCGTGCACAAAGTTCCCATTAGGACGGAGAGGAAAATGTTTACCGCAGACTGCCCCCCCCCCCCCCCTCTGCCTTTGCGCCCCTCTCTCCTGGGTGAATGGAAAGGGGAGGCGTCTGCCCCCTGCCTTCTCCCCTCCTCATGCGAACATGCCTATGGCCTCACTAATAACAGCTTGCGTGATGCAAATGAGCATTAGTAAGAGACATCAGAGCTTACTGTTAGGTGTTTCCTGTTAGCATGAAGTCACGTTACGAGAAATTAAAAAAAAGGTTAAATTTCCTGTCAAAAGCCTTCAATGCTTGCACGTGCCATGTTGTACAGCTGTACAACGAACATGCATATAGTTGAGGCGAGCCCACAGTGAACATTCTGTACCGATCATCGCATTCCTGTGTCATCAATAGGTAGGATGCAGCCGATGCTGTGCAGCACACGTTTGATTATTGTACACGGCACTTTTGTTAAGGAGCCGTCACTTGCTCCACATTCTCTGGATTTGCACTTCACACCATTCTCTTTTCAAGAGAGGCATCGCGTCTGATTGGTCAACAATAATGTCGTGTTCAGAATGCAGGTGAGGCGACCAAGTGTAAAAATAGTAGCGTTCGCTGAAGACGTTGCGTCATAAATGAACAATTAAAGAACAATAATTGTTCTAACACTGCCATAATGAAAGCATGCTTGCTTATCTTCTGCATTGGACAGCCTCAATCCACCAGCGCATTTTTTCATGCTCATGAAACAACATCAGCCACTTCTAAAAGTCCTCTGTATACCTGTGCGTACACTTTATATGTCCTTTGTGTTTGAGCAGCTCGTTAAATGTCGAGCTGTGAACATTGTTCGCTCGCGCTCATCCCGTGTGCATTCTTTGTGCATGAGCAGTGCGCTGAATCTTTCGATGTGCTTGTCTTTTGTGTGACATTCCTATTCGATGCTATTGCATTCATGGCTTCGCCCTTGCGGCGAAACTGTGACTTTTTCAAGCTCATGCCATAGGCTCAGACTGCACAATGACATTTTCATCTACCAAGATTTTCCACTTTTCCTGATGTTGTTCAAAAGAATGAGATTATTGCAAATTTTTATACCATAAGCTGTCATTCTCATAGTCCAGCTAAATTAACACTTCCCTGTTCAGAATTGCAAACTTTTGCTGCATATCACATCTACTTATTTTAAATATTGTTCTGCACTTCAATTCTTCTTATCAGATGATGGCATCAGTATACCTTGCCAGTATACGTCTTACCTAGCACCTCTTCAGTCTTACAAGCTTATCACAGAAGTTGCAGCATTAAGAGAAAAGGACAAGCATCCTCTGGTGAGCATTCTGCATGTTTTCTAGTGAAAACAGCTGTATTTTGTACATATATGATGCATGACTCTTTCCCGAGAAGCACAGCTCTCTTATAAGTAAGGGCTCATGGTCTTATTTCTCCTTTAGAATCCCGCAGCAATTTCGTGCCTTGCAAACATGGTCATTAATAAGCAGCCTATGTGCTATGCTTGTTTTCTTGCAATGCAGAGTGGGACACCATTAGGCGTAGGCCATATACTACATTCCTTCAGGGCCCTTCAAATTCTTCACTTAGTGTTTTAGGAAGCACCAGTCATGGCGGTTTGAGCTTGTCGGTACTATGCCATTGTAAGTAGAGCTTTTGAATGGCACGAGAAAGCGAGAAGAAAACAAGTAAACGAATACTTCCTACTGTAGCACAGACAAACTTGGTTTGTGGAAGCGGTGACTAATATATCTTTCAGTCACATCACATGACATTAACACTGCACATCACCTCTTTAGGGAACTCAATCTCATTATCAGCCAGAAACACTTGCAACTTACTAACACAATTAAATAGATATTGAAAATCGCTTCAATTATTTTTAGAGTCGGCTATTTACAAGGGTTAGAAACTCTACAGACGGGCCCACTTCTAAGGGAACACCTGCGTGCTCAGTATGTTTGGATCTCGCTCCCTTACTTACAGAAAAACAGTGGGTTAGATTTGTATGAAACTACTGGAGATTGACAGTTCTGGTTACTCTGGACAGATTAGTGATGGGCATCAAGATTGTTTTCTTATAGTACATATGTAACAATATGAATGGTGTTCATTTGAGTGTTCCATTTAACAGTGGACCATACTGTACAAGCATAAAAAGAAGGCCTTCAACTGTAGCTTAGGCAATGGAGCATGAGCCAACCACAATGTGCATTTTCCACATTATTTCCAATGCTCATGGAGGCAGCCATTTGGATAGCAAACTGCTTGACCTATTGCGGACATAGCCAAAAAGGGTATTATAGTGTTAGATCGCGCCTCCCGAAATTTTTCTAACTATATCTATACTTCCCTCTCCTCAGCCTTGTGGAATTATTTTTTTCTGCCCACGCTAATTAGACACTGCATTGATACATTGAAATGTAAAAATGAAAATTAAATAGTCATTCCAGGAACTGTTCTCCATCTTTCCATCAACTTGCCACCAGTTATGGCCGAATGTGTCGCCTGTGTTACAAAAAAAATGAACAAAACAAAAAGGGCATGGATTACAAGCAACAGCCGCAGACAGACAGACAAGGAACTTTATTGGGTCCTGAGAAACGCTGCTCCTTTAGAGAAACGTCGCGGGCCGCTCCCACAGAGGAACGGAAAGGCCTAGCCTCACCGCCGCATCGTGGGCTCTCTGGACAGCCCGTAGTTGTGGTAGCAACTCTGAACTTCGTAAGGCAGAGTCCCAGTCTTCTTCTGTGAGCCGACTTGGGCCCCGTAGCGAGGGGCACTGCCAGAGCATATGTGCTAAGTCACTAACCTCACCACAATCAGGACAAGTAGAGTCAAAAGCTTCTGAGGAGACTATGCTGAGGAAAAATAGGCTTGGATAGGACCTGGTCTGGAGCATTCTAAACGTGATGGCCTGAGGTCTTGACAACTTGTTGTGTGGAGGCGCAAATGACCGCCTACTCAACTGGTAGTGTTTAGCCACCTCACTGAATGTAAGTAAAGCGTCCCTGAACATCTCACTGCCAACCTGCGGACCTACGTCCTCCCCAGGGCGGAGGGTTAGTGTGCGCGCCCGGGAGTGAGCTGTGTCATTCAGGTTTACTTGAGAGTTCAGTAGTGGTTTGAGATGTGCGGGAAACCAGGTAATGGTATGTGGAGAAAGTGTCCTATTTTCAAGTAGTTCAAATACATCAGTACAGACAGAACCAGAGGCGAAAGCCTTGACTGCTGACCTTGAGTCAGTGAAGATTTGCGATCTACTGTCATCCAAAAGGGCAAGGGCTACAGCCAACTGTTCGGCTCTTGAGGGAGTTGAGCCCCTAACTGACGCAGCATTGATAATTGAACCCATATGATTGACGGAAATAACAGACAACCTATCTGAGCGACCGTACTGAGCGGCATCGACAAAACACACTGAATGAGGATCGTTCCTGATGTTCTTCAGAAGTGTGATGGCCCTAGCTCAGCGCCTTCCTACGTTTTGCTGAGGATGGATGTTTCGCGGGAACGGAGAGACCTGGATGGCAGTGCGCTGTTCATTCAGTAGTTGAAAACGGTGATCCTCTACGAGCGCTGGACTGAGGCCTAGGATGGACAGAATCTTCCTACCAGCCGGCGTAGATGACAGGCACATTAGCTGTGCAGTCTTTTGGGCTTCAGTGATCTCATCTAGGGTGTTATGAACTCCTAGCTGCATAAGCCTACAGTGGTTGTTCGCACGGGAATGCCCAACACCCTCTTTACGCTTTTTTTGATCAGAGTTTCTAACTTCTTCTTTTCGAATCCATACCAAGAGTGCATTGCAGCAACGTACGTTATGTGACTCATGAGGAATGCATGAAAGAGCCTCAGTACATTGTCCTCTCCGAGTCCCCCCCTTCTGTTCGAAACCCTATTAATTAACCTGATCATGTTCTCGGTTTTGGTTGAAATCTTAGCGATGGTTTGTCCGTTGTACGCGTGCGACTCTATAATCATGCCCAGCACTCTAATAGCATCCACACTCGGAATGGGGGCGCCACTTCCGGTGTGAAGGACAATGTCTACCTCTGATAAAGGCTTCCAGTTTTTTGGCCTGGCTCTTTTTCTAATGGGCCTGTATAAAAACAGCTCCGATTTGCTCGAGGAGCACCTCAGCCCTGTGCCAGCAAGGAAGAGCTCTGTCTGATCGATGGCTTCCTGGAGTGCAGTCTCGACTTCCCCTTCGCTACCTCCGAAAAACCAGATGGTAATATCATCAGCGTAAAGCGTATGGCTGATGCCCTTCACGTTAGATAGCAGTGTGGACAACTTGGATATAGCGATGTTAAAGAGAAGCGGAGATACCACCGCTCCTTGCGGCATGCCTTTAGAGCCCAGTGCCTGGCACAGGCTCGTTTAAGTTGGTTCTACTCTTTCTATATAGACCGTTTTCATGGAGAGGAGGAGCATAGCCTCAAACCAGTGTATTTTAGTCACTCTCTCTCTCCACCGACCACTAAGCCACTGTCACTGGTGTGTGGGATTGGCGCATTCTGCATGCGCGGCCCGAGAGAGGTCAATGTGTTTTATTTTTTTCTTTTTTTATGTGCTAAAGTAGTTGGGCTGCCGAAAATCGAAATATTGTTCGAGAACACGTCAACAGGCTACCACAGCGATGTGTTTGGCTGCGATTAAAGCACAAAAGGCTGGCAGCCGAGACATGCGAGGTGCACTTTCCTTCGAAATGACTTTCCTTGGGTCACAGGCCTTTTCCTCCGACAAATATTCTATGTGGTGTCTGTCCTTGTGGCCTTTTTGATTCTGGTGGGTTGCCAGTGAATTTAATCTGCAGCAAAGAGAAGCGATGTCAGAGCTGATGGTTAATCCAGAAAATGTTTTGCCCAAAATTCTTCTGTTGTAGCTCCAACATCCCGAGTTGCTTTGCAACAGCACACAAGTTACGATTCCTGCGATTACCGAAATCTAAATGCGTGCAATTTTAAGATTATTGAATGAGTACCGTATTTACTCGATTCTACCGCGCCCTCGATTGTAACGCGCACCCGATTTCCACCGCGAAAAAAAAAAAAAAAATGAAGACATCGATTGCAATGCGCACCCATTTTTCTCGCTGGCCCGCACGATCACACCACTCGAAAAAACGACTCTTTTCGGGAGCGTCTTCCATTTAAATATGAGGTACGGGCGAAGCTTGTGCCCATCTGACGTGTAACAGAGCATTGCCGTCACTGTAGTTTTACCGTGGACCGATGTCAGCACGCGAACTTGCTTCGCCCCCTTCTTCTCGACGGTTGTGGTGCCAGGCATGTCGAAGTAAAGAGGCGTCTGATCGGCATTCCCGATTTGCCCAAGTAGGTAGCCGTTGTTGTGCCGCAAGTTAGTTAGTTAGCCAGCACCTGCTCGCTTTAAACTGGCTCCGCATTAGACCTTTTTCTAAGGCTAATTGCATAGCCCGTACTTGGAGCAGTTCTGTCGTCACGGGCCGCTGTGCCGCTCGCTGCTCAAGCACATACTCGCCAAGCAGCTCTTTAATTTGCGGAAACCGACCCCGCCATGGTCCACTGAAGCCTTTGCGTGAAGCTTTGCTGTTGACAATCTTCTGCTTTTGTTTCCGCCGGTCCCGCACGCACGTTTTGGGAACTCCGAATGACCGCGATGCGGCCCGATTTCCGTCCGTTTCTGCACATGCGATGACTTTTCTTTTAAAAGCGGCATCGTGGTGCACTCGAGTTTTTGGAGTCGGCCTTTCCACGCCGTCGATGCTAATGCACTACTAGATGACGAACTCCTCAGCACACGTACGAAGTGCTGCACATGGAAAACACATAGGCAGAAATGGCCGACGCGCCATGCCGATGCACGTAGGGGGCGGCCATTTTAGATTTGCCGATGGCAATAGATTGACCGTAATTTTTTTGTTCGTACTCGATTCTAACGGGCATGCGAGTTATGAACTCGCTTAACCGGAAAAATTGTGTGCGTTAGATTCGAGTAATTACGGTACTTTCAAAATGGCATGGAAGAAAGGCCCACATGACATAAGTGCTCTTTGGCTCAGGGACGTGTCTTTAGCTTTTTTTTGGTGGCACACATTTCTCGACATAATCAATTTTGTGACGATAACTGGCGCATTTTCATGACAACAGCACTTTTTAGTTTATTTATTTATTTATTTTTGTGTCAGCCTGAATGTTAAGAATAATGGACCCGAAATCGTTGAAGCCAGGTCATTACCTAAACATGCGCACTTACCGTGATGCCTCTTTAAAAAAAAAAAAAAACGATAACTATGTCACCAAAAAACGGGCACACTTTTGGTGTATTTCCAGTAGCGGCTGCTCGCACCAAAGCGAACTTACTTCATGCTGTGATTCCAGATGGGCAAATGTTTATTTTCATTTTCTCTTTGTGTTGCTTCTACATGAAAGCTTATCTGTCGTACATTCATTTGTTATCCTGCACAATGACCAGAGACAATCTTTTGACTACGACGGCGACATGAATCAACACAGGCGTCCTTGTTCCTGCTTCCCTCATTTCATAATCATTGTATTGCGACGTTCTGAGCCGAACTAGATGATCTGCTAGCGATTGTAGAGTTATGTGAAACTTAAACAATCACGGCGAAGAAACTTGAGCCATTTCAAACACTATAATGCGCGCACCTAAAGTGCAGTTTGACAATGGCGTATGTATTCGCTCGTTCATATTTATGTTTGGCCCATTACATCGAGAGCTGTCCGAAAATGAAACATTAGTGCATACTCCCAGAACACCGCAAGGGCAGCTGTGACGAAACATACTAACCAATTATCCATTAACATGTGCTGCTTAAGGAATGCATTGAAATTTTACTCGCCTCCTGTCTGTCATTAGCACTGCTGCTGTAGCTTCTCTTGGGTCGTTGCTGCTTTCTGTTCCAGCCATTTCGAAACTTACTGCTTAGCGATTACTTACATTCGCGAATGGCACACCCAGATGTCCTTGTCTGATGTGCTTTTTCATCCTTTCGCCACAGCCTGAACACACGCATAGACTTTTTTTCCTGCTTTCTCAAAAGTTTCTTGTATAGGCTAGGTCATATTTTAATAATGCTCTTTTTCCTTGCATGTCATTTTCGTGCTGCATTGCAAGCAGTGGCTCTTCTTTTCGTGTTCCAGCAATTTAGAAACGCACTGACTCATTTGCATTTTCAGTCGGAAAGTTACTAGATATTATTTGGTTACATGCTCTCTTTTGTTTTATTTTTTCATGGGCAGCATATAAAACCCCCCCAAAATATTTCTGGCTACGTCGCTGTGACATGTATACTGCTCATCACATAACTGGGTGGGTGTTGCATCTTATACACAATATTGTACATGCACCTGAAAAAATAAGCTCTATGTTATTTATTGCACAAACCTTCTTTGACCAAAGGGATTCAAATGACGCAGCTTAATAAACTTGTAAGAGGCAGGAAAAAAACATAAATACTTTGGCTTTAGAATGTTAGCCTAGCTTTTTGAAATGATGAGGTGCTTTGTGTAAGTACGTAATATCTGCTATATTTCTTGCTTATCGTAAGTCGGGTTGCACGGAACTTGCTGGGCAGCATCAGTCAAATGATCTGTTAGTCGCTGTTTCTGCAAATAATTTTGGTTGGAAGTTAGTGATGTTTTTTTTCGTTTTCTTCTTTCTTGTGCTATTCAGAGCCTTTGCTTAGTAGTGTGGTACTAAGGTTGACATTGTGAATGCATCTGTATTTGATGCTTCATATTTTCTTTTAGAGTATGAATTCGTGACTACATATAGTATAAACAAACATGTTCTCTGTGTGGATTTGTGCAACTTTATTGAATAAGTGCCATTTCTTTTCAATGGATTTTGTTCACAGACTCCTTATGAAGTGCCTTACGTGGTGCGTCTTCATAATGTGACTCAGCTATCAGAACATCAGCCCTTGTTCACTTTTGTCCATCCAAACAAAGGTCGGTCTTGTCTCTTTTTTTTTAGGTGTAACTATACCGCATGCTTTAAAACGTTGAGACACTAGTATAAGGTGTTCAAAGTTAAGCTTTATGATTTTTAAAAAATTCAGCTGTGGAAGTAATATGAAAACCACATTTGCAGTTGACTGATATATCCAGGGGAATACAAAGTAAGACAATAAATATTGCATCCAGCTACCCAATTAATTATGATTTAGTAATTAACTTTTCAGTGAATTCGTCAAGGGGGCATGTTTGTGTTGAAAAGTTTAAGGCAGCCGCATTACACAGTTCTACTTAGAAGAATCGTACTAGCATGTTTAAAAGTTTTTTTTGCGGTTTGCATGATCACGCATGCAAAGCAGTGAGCACTGGTGCAAAGCTCCCTCCCTGATGTGCCATGACAGTTGTGTGCCTTCTTTAATTTGACAATGGGTCAGATTAAAGATTAAAGATAGGCACAGGCAATAGTGATTATGGCTACCCTTTTACTAACAGCTGGCTTCCCCTTACAAGCAATGATTGTTCGTCGCATTGGGGAGGAACATCAAGCTAATCCTCACCGCCCTGCATGCGCAATCATGACAACTGCAATTAAGCTTTGCAGCTGGATATCTTGCAGTGCAGACATGCTAGAAGAATTCTTTCAAATGGAACTGTACAAACGTGACTGTCTCCAACTTTTTAATACTAATATTTTAATTTTAAATTTCAATCTACAACAAGTCGTGCTTGCGCCAACACGTATAAAAGATCAAACAAAAAGCGTACTCGACCTTATATTGATTAGTGGCCAGTTCCCGTTAAATAAATCAGTCGTCAATGTGATTCCGGGGATATCAGATCACCGCATACCAATCTGTCAGCTCCAACTTGGATATGACATAACACCACGTTCATCAGTAACTACTGTACGAAATTTTCCTAAAGGTGATGATGCCAGCATTGTAACCTACTTAGCTCACGAATTTGAAAACTTTTCAAACCTTGCTATACATCCAACGACTGATGTAAATCATCTATGGTCGTGTTTCAAGACTATCGTTGTGTTCTGCGTTACCCACTTTGTCCCACTGAAAACAAAAAGGCAAAAAAAACATAATCCTTGGATAACCCGCGAAGTTTTACACGCAAAGCGAAAAGTTAAGAGGCTACGCCAAGCAATCAAAAAGAAAGGCAAGAATCCAGTAACCGTATCTAACCTAGCACGTGCTATTACAGACTTCAAACAAAAAGCTAGCTTCGCCAAAAGGCAATATTTTACTACAACGATTCCGTGTTACATAAAAAACAACCCTCAACGATTCTGGAAACATTTTCGCTCTGCCGCTGAAACAAAGACGTGTTTAAGCGATAGCGATAAAACAAACCAGGCCAATATTTTCAATGATTATTTTCAATCTGTCTTTACTGATGACAATGGCACCACTCCTGCGGCCTTGCCCACAGCTCGAATTCCCATTGAACCATTAGTTATAAGCGACCCCGGGATTCTTAACCTACTTTTGAATCTAGACACGAAGAAAGCCAGTGGCCCCGATGATATTGCAAATGAATTTCTTTTTCGATACGCAGAACCGTGTAGTAAATACCTCGGCATAATTTATCGCAAATCAATAGAAACAGCAAAACTGCCATCAGAATGGAAAGTAGCAAAGGTGATACCCATACACAAAACCGGAGATACTGCTGTTCCTTCCAATTTTAGACCTATATCCCTCACCAGTACGTCATGTAAGATACTAGAGCATATAATCGCTAAGCATTTAACTATTTTTCTAGAAAACAACAATCTCCTGTCCCCCCATCAACATGGCTTCCGGAAAGGTTTATCAACAATCACGCAGCTTACCGAGGTTGTCCACGACCTTGCACTCAGTATAAACAACCGTGGCCAAACTGACGTAATTCTACTTGATTTAGCAAAAGCGTTCGATCGAGTGTGTCATACTAAACTGATTTCGAAATTGCAGAACATTATTGGGGATGGGGAAATTACGAACTGGGTAAGAGACTTTCTTATAAACCGGTCACAGTTCGTGGTTTTTGAAGGAGTATCGTCGGGGACAGCCCCAGTTAAGTCAGGTGTTCCCCAAGGCTCCGTCCTAGGGCCATTATTATTTCTAATTTACATAAATGACATCACTGATAACATAGACTGCAAAATTAAACTTTTCGCAGACGACTGCATTATTTATAGAGCAATTAACAGTTCGGATGATCATTTATCTTTAAATAATTCATTGAGTAAGATTGCTCACTGGTGTGAGCAGTGGCAAATGTTAATTAACCTAACAAAAACAGTTTGCATGACGGTAACTAGGAAAAAAGAACCCTCCGACTTTACCTATACAATTAACGGCGTACCTTTACAAAGAGTTACGCAGCAGAAGTATCTTGGCGTCACCTTGACTTCCGAATTGAGATGGGATGCGCACATTAACAATGTTACAGCATCGGCTTTGCGTAAACTGTTTTTTCTACGAAGGCGTTTACCCTTCGCGCCGACAGATACTAGGCTCCTAACTTACACCACATTCGTGCGACCAATCTTGGAGTACGCTAACACTGTGTGGTTCCCGCAAGGTGTTACTAATATAGCAAAAGTTGAACGGGTTCAAAGGAAGGCCATTAGGTTTATACATAATAAGTACAAACGCACCGACTCACCCACACACCTTTTAGAAACCTCCGGTCTACCCACTCTTGCAACAAGAGCAAAAATCGCGCGTCTCAAATTTTTACACCACATTCTGCATAACCACAGCCGGATCGATGCATCCAGGTACATATCTTTGGCAGAATCACGAACACTACGACATAAACATGCATACACTATCAAAGAATACTCTTCCAACAACGACTGTTTCAAGCAATCCTTTTTCCCCCTGTCAATCAGCGAATGGAATAGGTTAGATCCCTCCATTACTAACGTAACATCACTGGCAGAATTCACTTCAAAAATTGAGAGTATACTTTGAGACAACGGCTTTCTTCAACCATGACCTCCAATATTGTTTTCCAGTAGTATTTATTTGGATGTATAAGTTTACACAATGCCTTCTCTGTATAAAACTGTATTGATTTTTTTTATGCAGCAGAGATTTAGTTTGCTGCTTGCGAAGTGTGAATATTTGGAGTGCATAAATACCTATGTCTAATGTTTCTATGTAACTAGGATTATTATTACTAATTTTAAAATAACTACAGTTCTGTATGCCGCCTGTAAGAAAGTACTTAGCATTCATTGTATTTTGATACTCATGCCCTCCTGCTTTGGTCTCGTAAGAGACTGGCAGTATTGTAAATAAATAAATAAATATGTTTGCTAGAGTCACTAAAGAGCTAGTTATTAAATGTTAGTTAATTTGGAGGCTGATAGCAACAATTATTGCCTCGCTTTGTGTCCCCCTGGATATATTAGTCATCTGTAAATGTGGTTTTTATGTTCTTTCCAGGGTTTATTTTTTTTTTTAGAAAATCATATAGCTTAACTTTCAACACCAAATATGTGCTATTTTGCTATACTTTTTGAACATCGGGGACTTAAGTGTGATTTGTAACACAGTGCTCTATATCTGTGCTCTCTGATACGATAAATTTTATATTCCTCATGGACTTGTTACTACTTACTTTTGATTTGTTCTATACTAGCACTCAATTCTTCATTCAGCAAACTGGTTGCTAAGAGACATCAAGATAAATTGCTCATTAAATGTATCGAATGCTTCATGCAGTCATTATGCCCCGACTTAACCTCAGTGTGCTGCGTATGGCTGTAGCCGATGACTTTGGTCAGAGCACTACGGTGTTCAACAGGTCGTTTGACGTGCTGCATTGTGTAACCACAGTGAAAAGTATTGCTTTGTTTTTTTCTCAATGTGAATGCCACCGAAAAATAACTCTACACACATTTGAACCCTATTATTTCACTCTTTATAGCTGACAGCATAACTGACAGCATAATAATGAAATGTTTGACTTCATGCTAATTGCAATTAATTACAGAAAGCCACACAAAACAGCGCATTACTTAATTTTCTTTCTTAAAATGTGCTATTGGATGCCTTGGAATAATGTTACTTGGATTTGATGCAATACTGAACAGTGTATCATAATTTGTGCCTGAAGGGGATATACTTGTGTTCACCAGATTACGTAGTTTTTATACTGTGCATCTAGCTAAATGTGATAAGCTTTAGTGGTTGCTCATGCAAAAACAAACACACTTGGTTTTATTGAAGACGAGAGTAGGCCTCACTTGCTTATTCTTTATTTTTTTTGGTTATTTTCCAGACAAACCGATTGACAACAGCCGGTACAAGTCCTTGCGCTTCAAGATTGATAACACCAGTATCTTGCATGGTTTTGCAGGATATTTTGATACAGTGCTGTACAAAAATGTCACCCTGAGTAAGCTATTTCTCCATCTTTTCTGTTTTTGTCACCTAATACTGTGGAATTGCTTGTAGGGGAACAACACCAAGTGACGAAGCAAAACATCTATACAGTAAAATTTCGTCAATTCAAACTCGGTCAATTAAAATTTATACTTAATTCAAACTGACACCTTGGTCTCTGCACAGCCCTGTGTACCTTAATAGGAAAAAGCTCCTGATAATTTGAATACACTGGTATTCCCAATGGCTAATTCGAACAGGGTGCCCCTAGTTTTTATTACTCCTTGCAGAAGTCGACCAGAATGTGTTGAAAAAAACAGACCAAACCAAATTCAGTACAGAGGCAAAACAACAAAACTACAGCATTTGTCAGCAGATGAGAACTGAGATGCTGCACAGGAGCTTTTGAGAATGCTACAAAGGATAGAGAGAGAAGAAGCCTCTGCTCATATTTATACTTCTTTTTGGTTACGGTGATTGGCCTCTCTAAATAGTGCTCGTGGATTCGCGACTGAAGAAACGCAAGCAAATGCGAATTACTGATTGCATTTAGTGTTAATTCTGTCATGTGCAATAACATGTTTTACAGTATTAATAGCATCATATAGTGTTTCTACACTAGGCTCACTGCTCACATAAAAGCATGTCGGTGATTGTTTCTGGTGTATCACTTACTGATCAATTAATTATGTTCCCTGTTGGAGTTCCATAAAGTTTATTTACGAAATTGCCCGCTACAAATGTGTAGGAGCACCCAATTCGTGATACTGAGTCCAAAGGTGGCTTCTTTGAGTTCTGGCCATCCTGTGGGGCACGTTGTCCATTCATTCTAGTGCCCACCTGCTATTTTGAGCGTCACCTAATTTGAACAATCTTATAGTCCCCTTCAAGTTTAATTTAACGAGTTTTTACTGTATCTTATGCCTCAAGTTGCCCAGATAGAAGTAGTGAATCAGCGCACTTTGGTTTCTAGCGGTTTGAAACTAATTATAATTCCTTATAGTGGACCTCCTGTGACCTGCAGTAAATTATTTTGCTTACAACTTTCTTAAAAAAAAAAGAAACTCATATTTTACTATACAAGTTCATTCTCATTAGATGGATAACATTCCGTTACTATTCGTATGCATTGCTTGTTCTTTTGGAAAGGTGTCACTTCTGGATACTTGCGATGGGTTTGTGTACAGTCGACGACCGATGATTCGGACTCCACGGGGAATGCGAATAAGTCTGAATTATCAAAAGTACGAAAAAAACGAATGCGTCGGAAAAAAAGATTCATTTATTGACACTTCAGTCTACCGGTGGCCGAAAAAAGTCGTTAATGCGTTGCTGCAAGCACTTCCGCATACGTGCAAGCAAGTCCGCCTGTATCTCCGCCAGTGTGATACGATCGCTGTACGACGACGAAAGAACAGCGAGGGCTCGAGACATGTCCGCATGCGACGGCTCTGGAGCACACGGCGCATCATCATCGTCAGAGTCAGTACCGCTGTTTGACGGTTGCAGAACCTGCTCAATTATGTCGTCGTCATTCAATTCGGCACACGACGACACTGCACTGTCGACGTTTGCAAAGTCTTCAAACGTAACAGTGTTGGGAATCGGCACATTGCAGCCTTGCAGGTCGTCGATAACGTCCGCACCTGAGCTCGATGCGCTGTGCGGCAGGTCCGGCTCTTCAGTTGCATTGTCGGGTTCTTCGGCTGCAGTGTCGGCGGTGTCAGGCTCACTACGCAACTTAAATCCTGCGTGCCGGAAACAGTTGCTGATCGTGCCTGCCGACACTGCCTTCCAGGCATCAGCAAGCATGCTCACGGCTGACATCAAATCAACGTTGTATTTTATCTGGCTCTCTAAACAGAGCAACACGTGCTGCAGCATGCGTCAACGATACAGCACCTTCAAATTCTTGATGATACCTTGGTCCATAGGTTGCAGAATACTGGTCATATTCGGCGGCGGGTATTCTAGCTCGATGGCTTTCAGACAGCTGATCGGCGCATGGGCAGTACAGTTATCTACGAACAAAAGGACCTTGCGCTTTTGCAATTCCAACTTTCGGTCCAATTTTCTGACATACTCTGCGAACAGCTTCTGCGTGACCCACGCCTTCGTATTGGCTTCGTACCAGACAGGCAGATTTTTTTCGCCTTAAAACATCGAGGGTTTTTCGATTTCCCGATTACCAGCAGCGGGAGCTTTTCGGTGCCAGAAGCGTTGCAGCCGACAACGACAGTGACTCGTTCCTTGCTGAGTGAACCTCTGTGGCAAGGTTCTCCAGAACGTGCGAGTGTCTTCTCCGGTAGTAGCTTATAGAAAAGCCCGGTTTCATTGAGGTTGAAGGTGCCGTCAGCCGAGTAGCGCCGAAGCAGCTCCACCAACTTTCCACCGCGGTAGTTCGCTACCAGTGTGCTATTCACGGCACCGCTCTCACCGCACATTTTTTTGAAAGCGAGGTAGTACCGCTTTTTAAAGTTTCGGAGCCAGCCTTCGCTGAACTTAAATCCATCAATGCCAAGGCGAAGTGCCAATGTCTCGCCCTTTTGCTTCAAGAGGTGGCCGGAAACGGGAACCCGTTGAGCGACGGTAGCGTTAAGCCAAATGCTCAACGCTTCTTCCAACTGCGGATGAACACCTTGGCGCACCCTCTTTTGTTCACTTCCGGATGATGTCTCCGTCGCGCCTAAAATCTTGTCCTTATTTTTCATGTAGTCCGATATGGTTTGCTTCGAAATATTGAACTCTCGAGCAACTTCGACTGGCGGACGACCACTGAGCACTTGCTGAATGATGGCTGCTTTCTTTGCCATGGTTAGCGTTGTATATCTGCCGCGTTTCGTCGGCGCAGCCTTCGGCGCTGGCTGTGAGGGCACCGTTGGTGCCATTTAACTTCAGATCTTGTGAGACAGCTGGACATAAAATAAAGCAAGTCTCAAAATAAATAAGAACGCGCGCAGAATTCAGCAAAACGCTGTACCGCACACACATGTGACAGAATAGCGGCGATAGCCGCACAGCGAGGGTGGCGAAGGGTATACAGGAACCGGAATGTTGGATGATCGCGATGTTGATACAATCCCCGACAGTTGAGCCGTGCCTCCAAGATCGGCATTTTTAAGCAGAAATCTCTGAGGCATATAGTTGCGATCGAAATAAAGCCTCATAAATTACCAATTAGCTTTCGTTTTGATCTCTGAGGCCATACTTTGTATGGTATGAGTGCCGGAGGAGATAATGGCTGCCGATTCGGCGTGCGCGACAGTCGGGCAGGGTCCTAATTATCGAATGTAGATCTGGCCGCTGTCCGAAATATCGGTCGTCTTTACATATTACTTTTATTGGACCATTGGCGGTGCCGCGCGACTGTCCGAATTACCGAGCATGTCCGAATTATCGGTGTCCGATTTATCGGTCGGCGACTGTATTAGACACAATTGGCCAGTTGCTTGTTTTTAAGTTTGCTTACTGCATGATGCCTGCTACTGAAAAGGTGCTGCTTGTCTGCTTCTAAAATTTATAAAGTATGGAATAATTTTTTTTCTCAAGAAAACCCAGATTGCTGCATTGGGAGCTTTTAAACAACTGTGCAGAAGTGCTTGGTCTGACCCTTTATCATGCCGCTGGGAAGTTAAAGGCATGTTCAATAGAGACACACTCCCCGTTTGCCTCAGCTAGCACCTGCAGGGGGCATACCTTTCGTGTGCTTTCCATTGTGCTAGAATTGAGGACGCACATCATATTTTGGGACAAGCCTCACTTGATTTCTTTCTTCTCTTCCTGTATTGTTTTGTGGCACACTTCAAGTAGCAGAATTGTGTACTCTACATTGGCTGATGGACTAAAGTTCTTGCCATGGTCAGCAATGTCCAAAGTGTGTGCATGTGTTTCTGACTCTCACTCGTGCAGATTTCTTCAAAAAAAAAAAGAGCATGTTTTTTGTTGTAAGATTTCCATTGTTTCTTAATCATGAGGGAAGTCCCTACTGTTTGAGCCCCGCTGTGGTGGTCTAGTGGCTAAGGTACTCGGCTGCCGATCGGCAGGTCGGGGGATCGAATCCGGGCTGCGGCGGCTTAAAGAATCCTATGTTAAAGAATCCCAGGTGGTCAAAATTTTCAGATACCTCCACTACGGCATCTCTGATAATCATATGGTGGTTTTTGGACGTTAAACCCCACATATCAATCAATCCCAACTGTCTGATTTATGTCCCTAGCTTGTTTATTTGCAGCCTGGTGAAGTGCCCTTCAAACAATGTCTTACTGACAAAGCTGAATCTTAAAACTTGTCACATTTGTTCAAAACATTATTTCCTTTTATTACGTATTAACAGTGATGTTAGTATAGAGAAATTTAAGGGTAGAGTTTAATTCTTTTGCCATTAGGCAATATTTAAAAGTAGTAATTGCTGCCATTGCAAAAGTGTGTCCCCTTACAATTTTCCTGAATTCATGCCACTGGGTGATTGGTGGAAGCCATATCATGAACTTCTGGTGGACAAATGATGTATTCTGACCAGGCAGACTCAGGTGGCATGGCATCGATGGGTCACCTCCGCAACACGAAAAACTGTTTTTTTTTATTATCACTCGGAAATTGTGTGCGTGTGATTGCACTTTGAGGGAGTCTGAAAATTAACGTGGCAGGTATCGGGGAAACTTTATTGAGCCAATTTAGGTAACATATAAAATAAAGGCTTTTAAAATTCATGGAATTGTGCTGATACTTGCGTGCTAAGCTTTTGGTGCCGAATTGAAAAAAACTAGGAGCTTGACTGCCATTTTCTATTCTGATAATGAATTTATGGTTGGGGAATTAAATGCAGTAGTATTCTCAAAGAATGTGTGTATTGATCAGGGCTGACCGGCGTTTCAATTTGGTGTTTGCAATTTAAACATGGTAGTGTAAGAATAATTCAGTGGATTAGTTGAGAAGAGTGTTTTTCGTATCTGTGCCTTACAATACTATGCCCTTTGTTAAACTCCACAGGTGGTACAGTTTTCAAAACTGATATTGCATGCAAAGTGATTGTTTTCCTCACCTTTGTTGCTTCAGGCATCTGTCCAAACTCTCATTCCCCTGGCATGTTCAGCTGGTTTCCCATATTTTTCCCCATCAAGGTAGGACCTGTTTCCTCATTAAAACTTCAATCACACAATTGTGACTTATTTGAATTTTAGGCTCTAGACTTTGGTAATATAGCAACCTGTAGGCAGTGCATTCTATTTAGTGTGGCTGGAAAAAAAATTTTAATTACAAAACATTTCACATTACATGCTTTGCATCGCATTTGAAGATATTGGACGGAAAAATATCTAACCTGCTAGATCATTTGCGGTCACTTTTTATGACTTTTAAATTTGTGGCAAAAAAGGAAATATTCTTCTCTGTACTCACTTTTTATTTTTCTTTACCAATTGCACCTCTACTTTACAACAGAAGAACTAATTGCAGTGATGTAATGAATCAAAAGTTCTTTTAACATTGCATTTTATTATGTGATGCTGAATTAAATGTCTGAATTTCAAGGATTATTAAATTATTCACAAAATTTTTATTAAGCATAAACCGCTTATTACGTAAGTCGCGAATATCAGTACTATTAGCAGTAGTGTGCTATAAGCAAAACAGACTTTTTGAAATGCCGCAGTTGCGTCAAACATGTTGAGCATGCAGCCTCGTGTGTCTGAGAATCAAGGCTCGCGATGCGTGGTGCTCAAAACCATTTAAATCTTCGAACCCTTACAAAAATAGATTTAGACACTGTCTAAAAATGGGCTTTGACAATCTACACACTGTCTTAATCCAGTTTATGTAAGGGAATGTTAAGCAATTAATGTCCGAAGACCTGGGTTGCCAACAAAATGAACACGAAAAGGGGGGGGAGGGGGACTGACTAAGGAAAGCACCATCATGGAAATTCACTGACCACCTTTCAGCCCGCCTCGATCATGCGCATTACACAGAAACTATGTTCGATGATAACCGAAATCTCGGGCATTGAACGGTACCAATCGTTCAGTTTCAAAGGCGGGCACCCGAATTAAAGACATTGCAATCGAATCGCGAACCGCCATTCGATTGTTACACGTTCCACCGCGTCATCGTTTCGATCAACGGTAACAGCCACAAAAAGTTTCCTTGATTCCTGTACGACAAAGCAACCTTGATCGCCTGCAACCGCTACGAAAAATCAACAACGCTAATTACGCTTAGCCTGCAGTTTGGCATGCTGTAGCGGGAATTTGACCAAGACATGAAGATCTGGCATCAAAAATATCGCGCTCAAGCACTGCACCAGGAGCAACCCGGTGATACAATGTTTGCTTTTGCAGCCAAAAGATAGACAAAAGCCTTCTAAGTTTATGCAAGTCCCCACAATGGCATCAAGGGTGAAAGGGCGCATCATAAAACCATGAAACTTTTAAATTTACGGTCGGGGCAGTAAACACGCTATCTGTAGCAAATGGGATAACGACTAAGTTCTTCCCGACAGGAAACTCGCACCTGATGAGGACGCGATCACGTGCCACGTGGAGCATGCGTGGCTGGCAAGAGGCCGGAGCCACGACGGTGCCGGTTCCTGCCTCACTCAGCAAGCCCTCGCAGCGCTGCCGCATTCTTTTTTCTTAATGCGAAGCAGCTTATTGCGGAGTTCAATCCAGTGTGGCACAGCCACCCTCACTGCGCATGCACCAACTCTCCCCCTCTCCTCACGTGACTGGGAGGAGGTAGGGTTGACGAGGTGGCAGAGCGCTGCCTCCGCTTCGTTTCCCTTCTCTCATTTATCTCTCCGCCACAGCTGTGCGCTTGTATATAATGCTCCACTTGCTTGCTCCGTTGCACTCTCTTAGCAGTGCTGGGTGTTCGCTCTGCGGCACACACACGGGAATAACCACAAATGGAAGGGAGGGTAACATAAGCGTTACACAACATATTCGCAACACCACACACAAACGAAACAAGCACGGAAACATACAAATGGAAACACATGGAAACACCAGTGCTGCTTCGCATCCTCACATGGGAGATGGTGTCATTTTTTTTTTCCTCCCTGCACCCTTTGTTTACTCCGCATCCCCTCCATAAATACCTCCTCTCTCACTCGGCTGTGCACCGCCCTTGAGAAGCACACTCACTACTGCATTTGCTAGAAGATTTTCTGGCAACTTCATTATAACAGGCCTTTTATTTTTGGGACTGCCCAATGAGCGGTATGCATATACATGGGTCTCTATGATAGGGTAATCGGGATTTGAAAAATACTGCGTTGTAAGCGGTCCTTTGCAAAGGCAGTCTGCACTGTAAATATGTAGGTAAACATGGACATAAAAAGTTCACTGGTGTTTGTGAGGCTATTTAGAATCTTATCTTGAGTTTATTGGGACACCCCGGTGCACTTCGGTTATTTGGTCACAACATTGGTTTAGGCATTGTTGCAGTAGTCTGCTCTGGGATGTCTAGGTATTATATTCTATCGCTTTAAGGGGCGCTAAAGCCAACTATCAAGTTGACTTTGATTGTTGAAATCGCAGTCCAGAAATCTCGAAGTGTTACTCTTGTGTCAAGGAAGTGCTTATTTTGAAATAAAATCACATTTTAGTGATTTGATTCGGGCGTAATGCAAAGAAAACTCATCAGCTTAGATTTAAGGGGACTTTTGAAGACTCCCAGGAGGTCAAAATTATTCCGGAGTTCCCCCATTATGGTGTGCCTCGTAATCGTATCGTGGTCTTGGCACGCAAGGCACCTTGGGTAAACAAATTGGAACTGCTGCAGTTGTTGGAACGTTTAATTACTTGCAGTTCTTGCAGACATGTTTTCCTAATCGCATTCATGGTGACAGAGTGACCAGTAACATGGAGTAGCAGCAGCTGGTCTTGGCTGCCAGTATGCTCTGCGAGATCTCAAAGAGGAAGAAAAATGAGTGTGGCCTCTTCTATTTAAATAGAACCAAACAGCAAGTATACTTCCGCTATAAGGTCAAATTTCAACGTAAAGTAGAGGGCCCATTCGGCGGGCTTGGCAGGGTCAGGCTTTTACTGAGCAGCCATTTATGAAAAAGCAGTAATCTTCAGCATAACAGTCATATGAATAAAAATAACGAGCAGTACTAGAGGGCCACAGTCAGTAAGGTGCATCTTTTTAGGTGCACAGCTTGATTTCTCAGGAAATATTTGAAAACTTTTATGCAGGTTATTGATGGCGTCTATAATGATGGTGTCTTTCTTCTAACAGGAGCCTGTCCGTCTGCAAAAGGGTTCTACTGTAGAGGTGCACTTCTGGCGTTGTGTGACTGCACGCAAAGTGTGGTATGAATGGCTTGTGTCAGAGCCTGAAGTTGGAGCTGTGCACAATCCATCTGGTCGCTCTTACACCATAGGACTTTGATTAATCTCCTAGCCTAGTATTCTATGTTAATGCGAAAAACAGCACATTGGTTCATTTTTTTTTTCACTGTCGTGCCTGACAATAAAAAATTTTAAAATAAAGATAAGAGAAAAACCAAAGTGTATTGTAAATTTTTATTTCGTTGCTTTTAAAACATTTGTAGTACAATTGGACATGTTTGTACAAGCTTTCTTTATAGTGAAATCAAAGCCCCCATTACACCTTGCACGGCCCCTCATCATAGCCTGTAAACATTGAAAAAGAATCGAGAGTTGGGCAAGTCAGTGGATGTTCATCATAGAATATTTTATAGCTTAACTGTGTCCCTTCTCTGTTCTATGTATTTATTTAATTTAAATACCCTCAAGGTACAAACTTACACTGAAGAGGGGAGGGGCAAAAGTTAGTACATAGTAACAACTTGATTATAGGTACAAATTATAGATAGAAAATATCACGGTGGTACTCGACAAATGTGAGTCACAAAACGGGCAAAAGTAGGTGTAATTATTATTGCAGCAATCAAGACACCTAATTAAACCGTGTGTGTTAGAGTAAGAGCTCGTTCAATGTACATACACTCAATAAACTGCCGAGAGGTAAAAACATAACACGAAAAAAGGTAAAACCGTGGTAATGGTAAAAAAAAAACATTATGCACAGCAGTAACAGTTTTTAAAACGAAATTCCTAGAAGCTTTGCAAAAAACATATAGACGGTTTCGGTGTTTGTAAACAAACTAGCTCGCGCCGAACGTCTTACTCCGGTAGACTTCCGGTGTGGCACTTCCGGCAGTGCTTTTTCAATGGTTCCAGCGGTGTTTTTTTGGCGTGTTCGAGTTTGCGTGAGCAAACTTTATTTAACCAGCAGATTGAGGCGTAGGCCCTAAGCCGCACCAGGGGCGGTGGAGAGACCCTGTCTCTCAGCCGCCTCCCGTGCTCGCTGGATGGCCCGTATTTGATCGGCCCGATCTGAGCTGATCAGCGTGGCTCTCTACCGCGCCCCAAGCTGTTCTGGAGAGACTGCATTGGCGTCCGGTATCTGTGTGCATTCCCATAAAATATGCTATATGGTGGCGTGTCTCATGCTACATAGCTTACACGAATCATCTGGGTATAGTTCGGGTAGATGCGATTTCGGTGCTTCAGGTTGAAAAATGTTCTAGTTTCAAGTAGCCTCCAGTCAACCTCCTGAGATCTGTCTAATGTGGAGCTAGGTGGTGGAAATCTGCACCCCGACTTTTGGTAGAATTGGATAATGTCGCACAATCTAAACATTCTGTCCCTCTTCCACCACTCCTCTCCTCCCGGTACCTCATGTGAAGCTCCATCACGAGTGCGGTAAGTGAGACCTCGCGCTACGCAGTGACCTTCCTCGTTGAGGTTGGGAATAGGGGACGCACACGGGGTGTGGGCTGGGAACCATATAATATATCTTCCTTCGAACTCCTCCAATGATATGAGATTTGCCTTGCGGAGGAGTATGTTAGTTGCGTCGGGAGATATTCTTCCTCGTGCATAGTTACAGATTGCCGACTGTGAGTCGCTGATGACATACCTACACTTTGGGGAAATTATGGCCTGTGCTGCTCTGTTATTTCTGGTGCATTCCTCAGGATGTATTTGGAGCAACGTCTAGTGGCTACATAAAGTGGCTCGACGTTGCGCACGGCAGGCACAGGCGCGTCCACTGCTGCAGGTAACGCGGCGACTCGTGTGGCCGATGGGCGCCGCGCAAAATATCCGTTGTGGCGTTCTGATGGGCGTGCCCCCCTGCTGCGTTTTACCTCTGATAGTGGTCGTGCCTATACAAACAGAAAATGCATAACTGCAGAAGAAGTTTGCCAGTTGGTTCTGCGTGTCGACAATGTGGATGCGCTATGAAGATGCGGACCGGAAATTGACCATGCACACCGGTCTTTTCCCTGTCCACGTCTTCAAAGCGTACTCACATCGTCGATGTGCAGGAGAAAAGTGAAGTTCTTCAATTCAGCTATTCGACTAGAACTGAAAACCTTCCTCCTGTTGAACCCTGAATGCATTTGTATTTTCGTCTAAGCACACAACCTCTGGATAAAACGTTTATCTCTGCACCTGTGTCACATCGAGCACTTTTTAAAGAGATCAGCGGTGATTGGAATCGCTCGCAATTCGAAGTGTTAGTTTGAATGAGAAATTATAAAATTTACTAATGTGATGATGTAAACTGCGGCTGCAGTGTCACGTGAACTATTATGTTTTACTCACGAGTAAGCTATTCATGAACCAAACTTTCAAGTTGAGCCTACCTAAACCGGCAGTTCATGTTCACACCGAAAAGATAAATGAGCTTGAATAAGGTGATATTCATTAGCGACAGAAAGACAGGCGATGAGTCATTTACTCGCACAGATGAGAGCCCACACGCCGATATCGCTTTTAAAAAAATCAAATGCAACGACAACGAAAGGTGGACACCTCGACGTACATTGTGCGGTGATGTTAAGCGCAGCTACTTTGTGCCCCGTGTTGTTTCGAACAGCACGCATAATTTATATAGCTCAAACTATTAAATAAACACCTTTGCGGTGGATTTTCAGTGTTAACTTTCACGTTTTGCTGCCTATTTCAGGCGTCAGTACACTTATCTGCCACGGGTGAAAGACGACAGTGACTGATGTGTTCCCGGTAACGGGGGCCTTCGACTAGTCTAACACCTGAATATCGCCTCTGTGCCATAAGTCTGCGCTGAGCCTTACATTGCCTTTGATAAAACGGGCAGAACAAACTTACATGCTCTTGGTGGGAATCCAGTTTTCTCGGTGATCGCTGTAATGCAGGCACACTCTATATATCGTCATCGGTCAGAAAACAGAACGTTTTGACTAGCATATAAAATTAATTCAGGCATGTAGACTGCATCCTGGCTTGACAAAGCTGCGCTCGAGTTGCCTGCACTTCATCGAAATAGTTTTATCCGTATAAAACATCGGAAGACAAGCAGCCGTGGCCAGCAACAAACGCTAAAACCATGCAAAAACAAGCTAAACCGAAAGTTTCCAGGGATGGTTTCCCGGTGAACGCACATTGTTGCCTGAGACCGGCATGCTCTGGCGAAACCGTCTACATAACAATTAAAGGTGTAAAACAAACACTGATGTTAATTTGAGATAAAACTCTGAACAGCAATTTTGAAGTTTTTTGTGTTACGCTTGTGAATGTTGCATGTAAGTTATTCCAATCCCTTGTTGTTTGGGGGAACATGAATATGAAAAGTCAAAGGCGTTACTGTGTGGAATGTTTATCTTCTGCCGATGGTCTACGCGCGATGAAATGTATGGTGGTGGCTGAATGAAAATAGAATGTAAATATAGGTTGTGGTAGTAGATTGTATGAAAAAGACAGGGTCGAGACAGTTTTCTGCGGTGTGATAGCAGTGGAAAGTGTAGGACGTCTTTCATGTTCGTAACACTGGCAGCTCTTTGGTAGTCGTTGAGAATGAAACAGACGGAGCGATTTTGTACTTTTTCTAGTAGTTTTATATGGTTCTTATATCCGGTGTCCCATACTGACGATGCATATTCAAGCTTTAGTCGAATTAAAATGGTGTACACTAGTAGTTTTAGTTATTATGGAGCTTGAGAAAACTTCCGGCGAAAGTATCCTAATGTGCCAGTGGCCTTGGTAGCTGTGATGAATATGAGTTTTCCATGATAAGTTGTTAGTAATGTGAACACCTAAGTATTTGTATGATGTTACGCATTACAGTGGAATGTTATTCAGTGCGTAAGTAGGCGAGGTCATTGCAGTACGGGATATTCTTATACTTTTACATTTTTTTATGTTTAATTCCATCTGCCATAATTGACACCACTTAGTTATGTTATTAAGATCTTCCTGGATTAGTGAAATGTCTGCGGCATCAGTTATTGTTCTATACACGACGCAGTCATCTGCAAACAGACATGCATGTATTTTTGAGCATTCATGATTAGGCAAGTCATTAGTATAAATTAGAAATAGTAATGACCCAAGCACAGACCCTTGCGGGAACCGAAATCAGTAGGAACAAATGAGGAGTTAGCATCGTTAGCAGTGACAAATTGAACACGTGATGTCAGAAAGGCACGAATCCAATTAATTATAGCCGAGTCGATGTTTAGAATGCTTAGTTTATGAAGAAGCTGTGCATGGTTCACTTTGTTGAATGCTTTAGAAAAATTAAGAAATATACAATCTGTTGAAAAACCGCGATCAAGGTTTGCATGGAGGAAACTAGTGAAGGCGATGAGTTAGGTGTCACAGGAAAATTGTTTGCAAAATCCGTGCTGCATAGCCGTAAAGAAGTTGTTGTTTTCGAGAAAATTAACCAGATGTGTGTAAATTATGTGTTCCATTACTTTGCAAGGCACTGATGTAAGAGAAAGAAGTCTATAATTACGTGGGTCATAGGATGGTCCTGACTTGTGAATAGGGATTACTCTACCAGTTTTCAAGTCATATGGTAAAGTGCTATAGTTGTACGATTGTGAGTAGATGTGTTCTAGTATGAGTGAACAGTATTCGGCAGCGTTTTTCAAAAAGATAGAATTGATTTCATCTAACCCACATGATGCTTTAGATTTTAGTTTGTGAATGATGGCTTTGATACGGGTGGAGTTGAAAACTATGGGATTCATTAAATTGTAGAAAGTAGGACTTATCTTGGGCATCGGACCAAGAATGCGAGGAGATGAGAATGACAAGGCAAAAGTTTCATTTAGCAGAGTAGAACACAAATGGTCAGGTACAGGGTCCCCAGAACTTGTGAGCAATGATATCCTATTTTTATGTGTATTTCCCCGGATAGTCTCCCAAAAACGTTTTGGGTTAGCCTTTAGTAAGTTTGGAAGCGTGCGATTCAGGAAAGAGAATTTGGCTGATTTTAGGGCTCTGAGATATGAACTTGCAGCGTTTTTGTATGCTTGCCAATGTGACGGTGTTGCGTAAAGCTTTGCTGTGTGGAATACGCGTTTTTTGATTATAGGATAGTCGATTCAAATGTGTGTTATACCATGGTGATTTATTGTTAGCGTAGACAGTACGAAGGGGAACGTATTTGGTGATTAGCTCAGTGATTTTATTTTTAAAAAAGAGCCAATTGGTTTCGACGGAGCGTTCTAGATAAGTTTCTAAAAAGTGTCCAGAAACAAGAAGAGGTCATGTTTGATGGCTTCATAATTTGCTTTTTTATATTCTCGAAAGTTTGTCTGCTGTTGCTTTATCTTTTGATTAGGTGTTGTAACCGTGAAAAGCAAGATGTCGTGATCACTCAGCCCGGGCATGTTTGTTACTGTAGAAATATCAGTTGATGACGTTAGAACGAGATCCAGGAGTGAAGATGTATTTTGTGTTTCACGTGTTGGAAGTTTGACTACCTGTGATAAGCCAAAGTCTGAGCCAAGCGAAACGAACAGATCGGCTTGGGTTGTAACCTGTGTAACCCGTTGCGCTGTAAAATATTTTACAATGAACCTGCACATATGGGCTGTGTTATTTACGAAATTACCATTCCTGCGCATTAATTCAGTACTATATAGTAATCCTTTATAGTAAATGTAGTGGGGTGTAGAAATAGCAAATTAAAAACAAAATGAACATGTTTCAGAAAAGTCAATCGCACCAATTTAATCATATTTCTAATTTTTGCACCGAGTTGAACCAAACCATGAAATTTGCTGAAATTCTACCACACTGTGCCAAAATGCCCGACCAGTCTACAAAATTCCTCAGTTGTGCCAATTTCAGTGATAAATGGAGTCCATGTTGGCCACTTGCAGTTTTCGTCACCAATGAATCTAATTCACGCAATTAGGCGTGCAGACCCTGACCCTAAACCAGGGTGAAAGTTGTATACTCATTAGGTGAGGGCACCAGCATACAAGATTAAGTAGCGCTGCATGCTCGTCAGTCCGCCAACCTCAGCGGGTACCCATTTTTGGGACCCATGCCTTCAAGCCAAAAATGTGCGGCTAGAGCCACCAATCTTGTCTGGCATCTCGATGTTTTGGGGGTTGGGTGCGGGAGGCGAGCATTCTTAGAGTACATGGCTCTGGCCGGCCCGTGCCTTCTTACACCGTTGGCACGTGTCCGTCCGGGCAAACGTGTTTCGCCCGTACCGGAGTCCAAATTGCTCTTGCTTGTAACTGTCGGAAGGCGGTCGCTTCCTTGCGACGATAAGATTACCAGCGCAGACCTCGAGACTCAACGGGCCGTCGTCCAGCTCGTCCTCGAGCTCCTAGACCGGCAGAAACCCGAAACGTCGTGTCCTTCTGGTCTCTGTGTTGTGGTTTTGTTCTCGCGCTATAACTATCGTCGTCTTGCTCGCGGAACAATGGATTAGGGTGGATGCAAGGTGTAGGACGAAGATACGGAGCATCACAACGAAGGCAAGATCCCACAGAGACAAGATTCAGCACGTGCCACGTTGCCCTTGGAGCGCGAGGCGGCCAGTGCTCGCCTCGGGGCTTGTGCTACGGCCCCCGCCTCCGTAGGGCAAGCGGGCACGCAAGAGTCTCCATCCATATCCCCTCCCCTGTTTTGCCGGATCGAACCAATAAAGTTGTTCTCTCTCTCTCTACAGCCACCAACTCTTTGCGGGTAATACAAGTTTCCTATTCGGCAAGTACTGCTATACCATGCTCGGAATTAAAACTGGAAGTGTATGTCGCGTTTGCTTGCGAACTAACTTGACCATTGTTTCCTCTACCTTTTATCAAATAAAGGAGTTGATCTGCTGCGAACACAGGCCTTGCCGGCCACCACATTGGTTGCCGTAGCAACGGCAACTAAAAGTTGCCTCGTCCCGCTTATAGATATTCTGTGCTGTCTTCGAGCCAAATGGTAAAATACACCAAAAGTGACCCGAGAACTTGCGCCTTAAAACTAACCCCATCGTGAAAGAAAAAGAAAATACGGGGGGGGGGGGGTGCATTTTCAAATTTTTTGGCCTTGTTTTATTCCCTGCAGAACGCTGCTTAAACGGGCCCTGTAACACTTATAGAGCATGGTCGGGAAATGCTGCTGATCGGTAGTCCAGTCTCCCGAGAATACGCGAGCCAAATATTGTAGCGCAGCACGTGCCTGGAAGTCGCAATAAATTGTCAAAATCAGTGAAAAATTGCTTTCTCTTCTCTCGACGAATGACGCTACAAGCTCAAAAGTCACTCGTCAGTCATTGGCTGTTTTGAACATGACGTGCTCGGTCGTTTCCGGGGTCGCTGCGGGAGACTGCGATTTTTCCACGAACCTGTGTGTGATTGCACTGAAAAGCCACGTATTTGAAGACTTCAATGAATATTTTCATAGTGTATTTTCTCCTTATAGTGCTTCCCCACCAAACACAAATACTGACCATGCTGTGAATGTGAATATTATTTTTTATTCTGGTGTCGTTGCTTTGTTATTGAACTCCAAGACTAAAACTTCTTGCAAACTCGACAATATCCCCAACATATTTTTGCGTTGCTTTGCAGAGTCCTTGCAGAGACACGAAAAATGACTTAGTCATCATTTTTCAGGTCTCTTTGTTGTCAGTGGAATTGCCAGAGGACTGGAAGTCGGCACGTATCGTTCCTATATTCAAGAAAGGCGACTGTCTAGTATTACAAAATCACAGACTGATCTCCTTAACATCATCATGCTGTAAGCTTATCGAACACATAATAGCTCACAAACTAAATGAATTCTTTGAAGAAAACTCAGTTTTAACAAATCATCAACACGGGTTTGGAAAAGGATTTTCTACTACAACACAATTGGTTACTATCGTTCACACCTTTGCAGCTTGTCCTGATGCTAACAGCCAAACCAATGCTTGAGTTTGAGTTTATTTAACCATGTGACAAGTGCACGAAAATACACTGTATACATGGTTTAGTGCGAAGGGAAAAAAGCTGCATTCCACAGCTTGACTGGCCCCTTCACCCAGAAAAAAATCTGAACTACAAAATCACAAAAATATAAAAATTACAGGCAGCAGAAAGCGACAATACAAAAAGAAACACGCATGTGGCCCATGACAGCAAATAATAGAATGATAACTCTGAAATACATACAAAAATATTCATTACAAAGCAATGTATGAAAGAATAAAAACTGAATAACCATTACAGAAATCACCCAACATTCATTTACAACACAATCAGCACATCCAATTTAACATTTCAGTTTTAGACAATATACGCAGATTATCAGTTGTTAGTTTCCATTTCATCACACTTGGAAGGCAGTAACGTAGTGTTTCAAATCCATAGTTTGTGCGAATGTAATATTCTTAGGCTTAGAGTAAAGCATTTGGCACAGTTGCACGTCATAAACTAAGTATAAAGGTTCAGTTAATTGGTTTAGCAGAATTATTATCTCCTCGATCTCTGCTTATCTGCGCAACTGCAACCAATAGGTTCAGGTTGGACTATCTGGCTGACTTCCGGTGACATATGGTGTTCTCTAGGGGAGCGTTATTGGCCCCTATTGTTCTTTGTCTACGTAAATGACATTGCCAATATAATTAGCACCCCTGTAAGAATTCATCTATTTGTCGACGATTGTCTTTTGTTTAGAGAAGTAACCTGCATTAGTGACCAATGCGACCTAAATACAAACTTGGGCAAGTTGTTAAAATGATACAAACAATATGGAATGCTTCTTAATGCAAATAAATGTGTATCTCCCTCTATTGCTCAAAAAAGTCTCCTTAGACTACCCATACAATTTAGCTGAAGCTCTTTTGTGAAAAGTGGCCTGCTATAAATACTTAGGTTTAATGTTAACGGGTATTTTATCCTGGTATCGACACATAAATAACATCTGTTCTGCTGCATTCCGGAAATTATGCTTTCTTCGCCAGAAGCTCAAGACTGCCCAGCCTAGTGTTAAATTCCTCTTCTTTAATTAGGCCAGAACTTCAGTACTCCTCCATAGTTAGTGATGCTCACACAAAAATTAATTCAAAGACTCGAAAGAATTCAAAGAAAAGCAGTACAAGTTATTTATTATGAAGTTAAGTCAATCAACTCCCCCACTGCATTACTAATTGCAAATGGTATTCAATTATCAGAAGTTTGGAGGACAAAAAGTCAACTAGAGATTCTTTCCACTATAGTAAATCATACACTCTCCTTAAACAACCCAGCATACGTTTCCCTCTTGTTAAAGGGAACTCCGGTGCATTTTCGACCATACTGAGATAATGCTGCTTTCGAATAATATTGACAGTCCTGTAAAAGCTAGGGCGGTTCATTTTGCTCAGGCACTCGACAAAATTTTCAATTAGGCAATCAATGGACAGTCAAAACCAAAACCGGAATGGCGATAGTTATAGCGCGAGAACAAAACGACGACACAGAGACAAGAAGGACACGAAAGACCTTCTTGTCTCTGTGTAGTCGTTTCATTCTCACGCTATAACTATCGTCATGCCATACCAACTAGCCCAAGCTGCCACACTTCTACGAAACCGGGAGCTGCTCCGTCGTTCGTGGTGGATATCAGAAAACGTCACGAGATCCGCTACACCCCGCCACGGCTGGCCAGGGTGTAAATAGCGCGAAAAAGCAAGTTAGCGATGTCATCAAGCTGTGCCAGCTCGTCTGATTCGCCAGTGTAAGTTAAACGATGATCGCAGCAACTAAATGAGCGCGGAAGCATCGCTTTTTAATTTCGACCCGCTGCCGCGTGAAGCATATGACATGCCTAGAATAGATTTCCTCGTTGCTCAATATTGGAAGACCCGACGTCAACGACGAATAACGCGCTGTATGCAGCTGACAAAACGGAACAGTTTATTTATTTATTAGAATACCCTCAGGGCCCGTAGGGCATTACAGAGGGGGTGGGTACAACATATATAACACACAAGAAAAAAAAAAGACAAAATAAAGAAACAAGTGTCAGATGCGCAAGTCAGGAAGGCAACATAAGTCAACTAAAAATGTATAAGAATTCAAGCACATACAAGACAAAGATAGATAATGGAAACTGCGTATAGTTACAAGCATTGCTGAGAAATTGCAGTCTTGAATAACAAAGGGTCTGTTAATGTTACAACAGTTCTTGCGTTGTCGTTGTCCAGAAGAAAGCGCGCGCTGCATCCGTCTGCTGGAAAAGGCGGAATTTTTGAGAAAAAAAAAAAGTATTCCCTTACGTCACATACACAGGGTGGCACGCGTTTACAAGTGTGATTCTAAAATCAGCTACCAATTTAAATTTTTTTCCCAAGGACTCGAGGCCGTCACCTAGGCCGGGGTGCTTGTAGCCCCACCCCGCTCAATGACGCCGGACATGTTCAATAAAGTTTTTACTCACTCACTCACTCTAGAAAGCTAAATGACTTAAGGTTGTACAATTTGGCACCTGTCACCATGGTACCGACGAGAACATATGTTCAAAGTTTTATTGAAATCGGTGAATACCCAGGTAGGTAGGTAATCAACTTTATTGATTCACGAAGGAATCATTTGAGGGGGGTGGGGTGGTAGGGGAAGTGGAATCAGGAGGACGACGAGCCCTCGGGCCGCTCTAGGTGGCCGGACACTGCTGTGCTTCGGCGACCCTTCTGGCCCAGCTCGCTGTCCGAAGCTGTAAACCCGGTTGCGAGCTGGCAACTCGGCACCACTATCCTCATTCTTTAACGCTAAACGCTGTTCACACTTTTCGCTGCTCCTTTTTTCCACAAACAATAGCTGATTGAAATAAACTAACGGAAGCTTTGCCCCGATGCCCGTAATCATTTGTTCAAATAATGTTCTTTTATGACTTCCTTATAATTGCATTCTTGCCAAGTTGTTCAATTGCTCTTTTAGGGGCGAAGCTCCTTAAAGCGGCACCCGTTCGTCCCTCATAGTTGTAGTCGTAGTGTGTAACCAGTGTTACATTTTGACCTGCAAGGTGGTGCCGGTGGGAGATTTCTCCTGTGCTTTGTTGAACAATACAAAGTTCGCAGCGTGCGCGTTAACTAAAACCCGAATGCTCCTGTCCCTCATTCCCCATTAGCAGCCATTGGCATGTACATTGAGCACTATCTGACAGGAAAAGGTTGCTACGTTACACTCGCTGGCTGTAACCTCCTTAGTTTTAGAAAGGTTTAGCGAGCGTTGAGACGCAGTGCCATGAATACAATGAACTAGTATATGCCATGACATCGAGGTGGTTAAAGCTGAGAAGTAGATACGAAGCGCAAGCCGTAAGAAAGCAAAAGCTGAATTCTCCTGTCTCACATTTTCCATTAGCGTGGTATGTACATCGAGCCCTATCTGACAGGAAAATGTTGCTACGTTATACTCGCTGAGCGTAATTCCTCCTTGATTGTAGAAAGGTTTAGCGAGCGTTGGGCCGCAGTGCCATGAATACAGTGAACTAGTATATACCATGAACTCGAGGTGGTTAAAGGTGGGAAGTAGACCCGAAGCGCAAGCCGTAAGAAAGTGTGCGTGTGCCACCTCTCGTTTAGTCCTTGGAATGTCCGCTGGATGGCGGTGCTTATATATGGGGAATATATGATGAAAAGATGCGAGATGGTGGTACTTGGAGTGTTGAATAGATGGACGAACGGATACACAGACAGATGCATGGATGGACGCATGAAGGGACGCAGGGGCGGATGCATGGACGAACGCAGGGACGGACACATGAACAGACGCACGCACGGACGGGCGGATGGACGCATGGACGGTCACACAGACGGACGCATGGACGGACGGAAGCAAGAACGAATGGACGGACGAATGCTTCGCCCCACTCTCCATCATTCACTCCGTGGATATGCTGCCAATTTTTTTTAAAGTCGTAACCCTCCACAAGCAAAAACATTAGGTAAAAAAGACTTTGCAACCTAGTTTTCTGGTATTTAGTGCGTATCGTGTGTAATATATCGCTTACCCTGCTTGGAATTTTGTCCGCAGTATTTTATAAATAAATAAATAAATAAAGGTGCTCAAGGTCACGAGGCGCGCGTGACCTATTTTCTTTCCTCGTGCAATCCGTGCCTGCTTAGCTTCCAGCGCTTTCGTCGGGACAAGAGAAGAGGGAATACTTAAGGGTGGCATTCAGAACGCCGAAAATCAAAAGGCCGAACTATAGGGACGCCGAAATTTAAAACGCCTGAAAGATTGATGTTCCGTACTACGCCGAATAATTCCCATTCAGAGGCATGAAAATTCCCTATTTCGGGGATTTTCACCTGCAAGCACAGACGAAATTTCCAGCAAAATTCTCTGCTCAACAGTACTAATTTCCACCCGCATCCACTCACACACATACTCTAATTACACGTGTCTCACGTACTGGTGACTTTTGAAGGCACGAATAGCCCATCCACTGCCGCACAGTAAAAACATGACTTTATTAATTAATATACTGTTACTACACTGCACATTGTGAGCTTCAAGTCTAACACTACTAGCGAACTAGAAATCATTCCGCGTAAACATCAGAAACAAATATCAAAGGTCATGCTTGCGTGGTGCATGCATCTGAACCATTTACAGCAGATTGAGGCGTTCTGTGACCGATAACTATCGGTCATCATAGGAGCACTTAACCATTCCTGGAATTCCCTGCAATATCATGAATATTCCCTTTTTTTCGTTTGGTTCGAAATTACAGGCGAAAATTCCCCCCCCCCCCCAGAAAAAGGAAAATTCTCTGCACGGAACATCCCTGACCAGAAAATCAAAACGCCGAAAATACGAAAAGTCAAAAATTTGAAATTCCGAAGCATCAAAATGCTAAAACATCAAAATTCCGACGACACTCAGCTATAGTGGAAGGTAATGCACAATCGCAAGGTAAAGGTTCCACCGGCTTTGTTCGATATGCATATGCATTCACCCTCGTTTCCAATAGCCATGTTCTCTTCAAATATGGTTCAGCCATCTGAAACTCGCGGCCATCTATGGTTGTTCGGGACTCACCCTCTAGGGCGAGCTCCTGCATGGCTCATGAGGGCAGTCCGCTTTCATTTTACTTCTCAGAATATGGCGCAAGGCTTCATCACTTGGAAGGTGTTGCCTTGAAGGCGCTGGTACATATGCCGTGACTTGCTGCACAAACTTCACGGGCGCCTTGCCCGAGGCCACCGCCAGAGCTTTGATCCGCTTTTGAATGCGAAAAACTGTCTCTCTAGAGACATCCGAAGCATGATTAGCGTGGACCACCTTTTTTTTTTTCTGTTCGACTTTGCAAGTACCTTGTCCATCAAGGCCGGTAATCATTCTATAGCATCACACTTGCATACCTGCCAACTTTTCTGATTTTCTCTCCTTTCTTCCTCATTCCCCTCTCTCCCGTGTAGGGTAGCAAACTCGGCTTAGTCTTGTCAACCTCCCCACCTTTCTGATATATTTTCTTCTCTCTCTCTCGTAAAATGTACGAATTTCGATCGCAAGTACAATATACATGTCTTGTCTGAAATTTCCGGAAAATATTTCATTTCCGGTAAAGAAAAACGAAATTAGTAAAGTAGCGTGGTCTCCGCGATTGGCTACGGAGCATTGCCGTAGCTGGTCGTGGAGGCCACAAAAACGGCGCTGTGCTATATTCCGCAACGAGTAAAGAACTATATGTATTAGTGTTATCATCATCACATACTTGCGAAGCCTCCCGCATTGTCCGGGAGACCCACGGATTGCGACCGTTTCTTCCGTGTGTAGTGTTGCCATGGAAATCTGAAAATCGAAATGCGTGTGCGAGATCTGGCTGCATTGACGGAAACGCTAGCCAGTCCGTTCCAAGCTTTTACAGTAGCGTCTCTTACAGTAGAGTCTCAGTGATGCGAAACCGCGACAGATACGATTTCGTGAAATTCCTCAGCCAAATTTGTGTGTCCATTGGGCCAAAATTCGAATGTTCTGAATACTTCTTTCTAATCGCGGCGTGTAATATGAACTTTAGTACCGAAACCGTCGAACGAAGGCCGATCGAGAGCAGCGGGCTCGAAGCTTCGGAAGTACGCGTGCGACCAGGGCACGCAACAGTACGTGTGATTGTCGTTGCCACAACCGCTGTATACGAAACCGCGGTCGTTCGACACGATCATGTATGGCGACGACGTTACTGACAGAACTTCCGAAGTGTGCGCGCGGCCACCAGTCAAAGCAATGCTGCTTTCTGCAAACTCTGTGGAATAAAACTCCCAAGCATTTCCCCGAGGGTGAACATGGTTAAGTGCGAATACACGGGTTGATGCTATGAGGGGTATTTATCAATTCGCACTGTTATATTTATTAATCACACTGTGGTGCCTTTATGGTGTAATGGTTCCTGGGAATCGCAATTTGATCACACGGGGGAGTTTACGTTAACTCACCGGCGAATGCCAACGGATTTTAACTTTACCCCCCCTCACGACCCGCTCTCGACGGGAGACTGAGAGAGAAGGCGGGCGCGCGAGAGAGAGGGGTGCGCGCGCAGCTGCAGCGAGCGAAGGGGAAGGGGGTATAAGGCGCGTTACTGACACCGATATCAGCGTCGCGTCCGTGGCTTATTCGGTAGAGCGTCGCGCTGCGGCCCGCCAAGTCCTCTTTCTTTTAAAGATAGAGAGAAGACTGCGGACGCCGCCGACGGCGGTGGATGGTTTGGGGTCGCTTATGAAGTGTATTCACACTTTAAAAAAAAGTTTTCTCAGCTCACAATAAACCGATTAAAAAAAATAATGGCAAAATGTTCCTCATCGGACACCCAACAACTTCCTTGGTCTAACTAAAATTTGGTATGGGGCCTTGTGAGTGGCCCTTTAAGGTTTTCTATTTGATGTATACTCAACGTCTCTTTTATCCTTTTCTCACTCGCGCAACGACCGCTCCTTAGCAATCAGTCAACCTTAGCGCTCAGTCAACCCAAATGAGCATGCGCGTTTATTCCTTTTCAAGCGGAGCTTCTCCCTCCCTTCCTCCGCCGCCACTTCGGTGCGGACGGCCCAAACTCGCACAATAACAGCTCGGGATCGAAACGAAGACATCGTGTAGGTACCGGCAGTTTGTGTTTTTTTTTCTGCTCCTCGCAATGCTGTCCTTGCATACGAAGTGTCATACTAATGCTATCTTAATATGTATGTACAACATAAATTGTCTTGCGATGTGTGCGAGAATTGACCGTCGGTATAGCCCTGACATCCAGGAGACGGCTAGTGCGACAGTTAAGTTCGGAGATGCATTGGTGTCATAACCCGCATTGCACCTGATTTTTAGGCGGCTGTTGCTCTTTCGTGAAAACTTCGTTTAGTTCTGTTTATTTTGGGGGAGTTGTCTTTGGGGGAGCATCCCGTTTACAAACTCGCCGCTTTGTTGTTTGTTCAGTTTTTGTTCGTTCACTAAGTTATAGGAAGAACGGTTAATTTAACCACCTGTAGTACAAGCCTGCAAAACCGGGTTGACTGGCTGATCACGGGAGAGGTCTTTGCCCTGCAGTGGATGTAATCAGACTGCTACTGCTGCTGCTGCTGATGATGATGAGGATTATCATCTGATTACTGATGACGATTATGATGAGTACATGCCTGCATAGCAGAGAACGTGTTAGTAATAATAAATGTTGGCTAATAACTGTTCACTGAGTTATCTTCGTTTAGAACACGTCACTTACGTGCACAATAAAAAAAAGAAAAGCTTAAGGAAAGAGAGAACGAAAACCGACAAAAAAATAAACTGATCCTCGCAAACACTTGGGCAGCTCACAGATATCGTGAGCCTGTGTTTTAAAGAAGTCTATATTCTTTACTCCTTTTAATGTGCGCTGTGATGCGATTTCTTTTTCACTTAGTTTGCAAAAGTTGTGAGACAGAAAGAATTGATGCGTACTCGCCTATAGCACGACTGTAAGGCCAATCCGGTGTGGCTATTTGACCGTGCACATCATATCACACGAGCGCCGCAAAGGCAATGTGAATGCTCAGTTCGGGCTTTCAGAGTTATGAGGCATACGGGTGGACATTTGACTTTTGTTCCACATGCCGGCTTCACATGCTCACGGTCACGTTCACACTCGTTCACGTTCACACGTTCACACGGTAGCGCCTACGCGACATATATGGCTCTCAGCGGACGCCTGGCTCTTGTGACGGGCGGTGCCAGCGGGATTGGCAAAGCAGTTTGTCAGACCCTGGCAAGTGAAGGGGCCATCGTGGTCGTCGCCGACAAGCAGCTCGAGCAAGCAACCAAAGTGGCCGAGTCTTTGTCAGGTTGGCTTATTGCTGAATCAAACTTTGATGTGTAGTATTTTCTGGCATATTATGACTAATCCTGGCAGCTCGATCCTTTGATCTCGTTGGCGTCTCGCCACAGGACACCTATATACTACCATTGGTGTCGCTGAAGACGACGATAGTGGCGATAACAATGAGATTGCAGATGTCACGGAAACGGAGGGTGGGCAGAGTACTTCGAGCACACCTATATGAACTTTGCATTAGAAGCAGCCGCTTGACATAATGTGAGGTTGATCAGCCCATGCTACAAATTCAAGAGATTGTAGCGCTCCCCTTATTGCAATGCACGGGTAATTCTACATTATGAAATAAAAAAAAATATTTAGATTTCGCTTTTGAGCCTGATTGTAACGCGAACAGAAAATTGGGGGCTACTTTGAGCGGTAAAATATTTGTGTTGAAATCATGAAATGTTCGTCTGCTTTTGAAAGGTCTGCGTATCTGGATGTTGCTCAAATGTGCGGCACAGAAACGAGGTTTCTATTCACAGAAATTGTCAGAACACGTTTGACCACCTCCAGAGGAGCTGCCGGAATTATCTAACGATGCTGACTGTGGCAGCGTTTCATGGTACCGTAATTCGAACAGAAGCGGGATGGCACTGTTTCGACGAATGAGAAGTTTGACAAAAACCTCATATTTTAGCCGGGCATGTTGCTCAATGTGGTCACCTTAAGGAAAGGTGACTGCATACATTTATGCTTCAGGAGTGGTGGGGTTCGCACTGTTGATCCGCACAACTATCATGTTTCTTGTTGTTTTTGTACTTTTAATCACCACGGAATGTCAATCAAGTAAAGCGTCTATACGCACCATGTGTTAGGAAACTTTATCTGCAATGTTTTCCGCACAAAAAGACCATTTTTCTGGCATGTGGATGGAAGGGCTGTAAACTTGGAACACGGTGAGACGATCTCGGTGCCCTCGATAACATATATGCTTTGATTAAAAATAAGCAGGTGCTTTATGGCCTGCCGTTGGACAACAATTAAGCTGACAGCGACCCGTGCATGCGCAATCGCAGTAACACGACTTCTCAAAATGTCAGGAGCCTGGACATGGGCCACAGTCGATCGGCAGACATGTATGGTTGGAGCGCTATCACAAAGATGCAATCATACTTCTCGTAGTACGTGTAATTCTACAGGAAACCGTGCCACTTCCTGCACACCTGTACACAAAAGTAAAGACGGGATAAGTGTCAGTGGGAACGCAAGTACAAGAACAGTGTATCCGAAGGAAATTTTATTTTATTTCACCTGCTGTCGTCATCAACAACAACAAGAACAACGAAGGAACGAAAATATATCATGCGTAATCTCTATTTGGAGTTGTGTAAGCGTAAACTTGTTTTCTACGAAACTCCGCCACCGTCCTTAGAGCGTTGTTGTTGGACGTTGCTGGAACGACATCTTTATTCTTCTCCTTTTTTTTTCTAGCTTTAGCTGGCGTCGGGAACCACCCAATGGAAAGCAAAACCCGCGAACTCCGAAACTCTTGCTTTACTTCAAATTTTGTAATTTCGCAATTTTCCTGATGCCCACTATCCTTACGTCGGTTTAACATGTTGTCTTAAAGAGGGATTTTACTGCAGAGTCAGGTGAAGTCTCAACCAAGCCTTCATATAAAGTAGTGGCTAAGGTACTCGGCTGCTGACCCGCAGGTCGTGGATCGAATCCCGGCTGCAGCGGCTGCATTTCCGATGGAGGCGAAAATGTTGTAGGCCCGTGTGCTCAGATTTGGGTGCACGTTAAAGAACCCCAGGTGGTCGAAATTCGTGGAGCCCTCCACTACGGCGTCTCTCATAATCATATGGTGGTTTTGGGACGTTAAACCCCGCATATATCAATTCATATAAAGTGTTCTCCTCTAACATTTTTTTATAACACCGGTAAAGCGCATTCATGTGGCCCCTGTATGTTCAACAAACGCGGATGTTTAGCGCAGTGGGTATCACACTCGATGTCTGAGCATGGGCCTTAAAAGCTCAACACCGCGAAGAACGTATACTCTATACCGATTCGCCTAACGTAAAACAGTGTGTGATGGACGGGCACACACTGATGATGATATGTGGTGTTTAACGTCCCAAAACCACCGTTTCATTATAAGAGACGCCGTAGTGGAGGGCTCCGGAAATTTAGCCACCTGGAGTTCTTTAACGTGCACCCAAATCTGAGCACACGGGCCTACAGCATTTTCGCCTCCATCGAAAATGCAGCCGCCGCAGCTGAAATTCGATCCCGCGAGGCGGACACGCACTGTTCTCGTTGAATACGCTTATAGACACGCGTACGCGTTTAAGAACTGAAGCTTGGGGCGAGTTCGCAAGGATATATGGTGTTAACAGTGCATCGGCGATGATGAGGTGACGTGAGAAGAGGAAAAAAAACGCTGCAAACTCATTTGAAAGCAAAGTATGACTTGTACGAGAGAAAATAAAGTCTTGAACACATTTGGTTCGAGCAGCGAATGACTATAGGTTATGTTTCTGGCGGTGATTAGATGTTTATTGTAGAAACGGCACTTTGCATTCATTTGCGCGTTCACTTTCAGGTTAGCAGTCAGATTTGGGTGCACGTTAAGGAACTCCAGGTGGTCGAAATTTCCGGAGCCTTCCACTACGGCGTCTCTCATAATCATACGGGAGTTTTGGGACGTTAAACACCACATATCAATCATTCAATCAATTTCAGGTTAGTGTTATAAATATAACGCAACAATCGCGAACGCTGTTGTGCAGGAGGCGCCAAACACCATGCCATTTACATGGACGTGGGTGACTCCTCTTCCGTGGAGCAACTGTTCAGCAGCATGAGAAGCACGTCGGCTCTGCCTCTCTCTATCGTAGTCAACTCGGCTGGCATTTACACCCGGACATCACTGGTGGGCACCAGTGACGAAATGTTCGACGAGACTATAAGGGTGAACCTTCGGGTAAGTGGGCGTATGAAGTCGAGCCAGTGTATCTACTAGCACGGGCTCAACATGGCTAAAACAATGGGACGCGAGCGCCTTGCTAGTTTTTTTTTCTTGAAACCTTGAAAAGTTACCACCCATGGGTGGTAACGTCTAGGGTAGTTACAGTCACTAAATGCTAGAAGGAACAGCAAATGTTGTAACTGTTACCACCCTCGCCGTTACTAACTGCGCTTACCACCAGGGATGTAACATATGTGACAAACCATTACTACCCCAAAGTTAGCAAGTACTACTACCTTTTTTCTAAGAGTGTACTAGCACGGGCTCAACATGGCTAAAACAATGGGACGCGAGGGACATTGCTGATTGGCTCGACCGTCCTTGTCAGTCAGCGACACTGTAAATTAAAGAAAAAAAGTGTCGGAGTGAAAGACATGATAAGGAGCTAAGACATGAATATTTAAAGTCCAAGTTGTGTTCATAAGCGTCTTTCATAGTTATTTTTCTGCGCTGGACGAAAATTTTACAGGTTTGTAGTCTCGAACCTCTAGAAAATTTCGCACTTGATTGGTATCACGCCTGCCAAAGCGGTCGATGGTGATGGCGACTCGTGCTCCTGATATCCCGTCTAAGTACGTCTCAAAATTGTGTGAACAATTTTTTCGACCTCGTATTAGATCGACAGTTCTATACATCCTGGTACAAATCAAGAAAACGGCTCGCTCCGTGAATATAACCTTTAAGCTCAACTATGCCAATGTCTCTCAGCTGGGTGAGCACTGCAGAAAATTGTTCTCGAATTATCGCGAGATGGCGCGAAGTTTTCGTCTATAATAGAGATACTGTATATGCTACCGTTAACTCGAGTCTATGGTAGTCATAAAGCGAGATTCGATAAAGAAGAAGAACAATGAACATGCTGTGGGGGAGCCAAGGAAACGATGGAACATGTTCTGATTGAATTTGGCGATTTCCACCCAGGTGAACGTGTGGGTACAAGCCTACATGAAGCTTTGGGTTTAAGTGATAACCACGGAAAGCTGAACACGTCCGTGATAGAAGCAAGCTTTAAGAGGCGGTTAGAGTATTGGTGGCAGAAAAGTAGAGATAGAGCACAGAATTAGTGGGAAAATGGGGTCATTCTGCCTGAAGAGGCAGAGAAATGGACCATGTATTTATATTTTTTTTGTCATAATAAGACTAATTTAATCGATGTAGATAAGGTGTTAGACCAAAATAAAATGAAAGCTTTTTTTTTCTTGCGACCTTGGTGGCACACATGTCTCCGCCCCGTTATAAAGGGACGCTCATAGCATCCATCTATTCATCCATCCATGATATAGTTACTGTACATGCTACCTTTAGGCAGTATATATAGTAGCATAAACAGTAACTGGATATATTTCAAATACAGTTAGTGCACACTGTTACAGTAAGGGCCTGTACTTCATGTACAGCATGTACAGTTACTGTATATGCTAAATAAAGGTAGCGCATGCAGTAATCCTTGTAATGAGCTATCTGTTCCATCCGGTCACAGGTAGCGTAACCATGGATCAGTTTTGATAATCGATTGCGTTTACAAGATTAGATTATGCTAACACACTCAGTATAGGGCTAGTTCGTTCTGTATGGCGGCGATGTGCAGGTGTATTGCTGTGTGTCTCACCTCACTTCTGTCTGATCTGAGGTAAAAGACACAAAGTCGAGGAAGGACGCGAAGAGAGTCACGTGCAGACAGGGCGCCACTTCCAGCACGTTTATTAAAAAAAAAAAAACATGGTGCTCTATTTTATGGACACAGTGTTTTCACGTGTTATTGATGCGCAGTCGCATTCAGATATCGCAGCTCTTTCTGCGATAAAGATACGGAGGCCACACTCACGCGAAGATAACCTAATTCAATAATCTTTTTTACTCAATCATTTATTTATTCCAGTTATCTCGCCTCTTGACAATCACAGCTCGGGTGCTGAAATCCGGTGCACATATGAAATCTCGGGTGACCCTTCCCTATATACCATTACAAACATTGTTTCAGTGCTGTCAAAGTCTGTCGTGATAATTTTGTGGGCCGTGTTTCGCAGCAGAAGTTTAGCTACTAACATGGTGATCAAAACAATGTGATTTAACAAAAAAAGACAAGAAACGCCATGACATGCTGACACCCCGCGCGGCCGCAGCAGCCACGGGGGCTGTGGGGCCTGTTCACTGTCGGTGGGGGGAACGACATTTCAGATGTCGTTTTCTCGACGGTTCCCCGACGCATCGCGGTCAGTCTTCGGTTTCGAAGCGTTCGTTGCGGTAAATGGAAATGCCAAGCTACTTGTGCGCTGACGGCTGTCATTGCATGCGAGATCGCCGGTCTTGACACAGTACCGTCGCATACATTTCCCAGAGGTTGCAAGCCGTGTATAGATACGTGCTGCCCAGCCATTACGCCAATCCTAGACATATATTAAAAAAATGGTCTTCATTGGATAGCTGAGCTCAGAACACTTTGACGCTTCATTTGGCTGCGTCTGATGAAAATAAAAAAAAAGAAGATAAGCAAAAGCATGAGACGATAACGCTATCTAGCTTTAAGGCGGGCAAATCAGGCTTGCTTTCAATTATTCCGTGCTCTCCATCGTGACGAAGTCAACCTAGCTATTTCGATTAGTTAATCTTGTAAATTACTTGCGGTAGCATGGATGTGCGAGTAGCTGAAGTATGCAAAGATCAATGAAACGGCTGACAAATTACACACATGCGGTTCAACGTCGAGTGCAAAGAACGGACTGCGCAGAGGTCGAACGCCGACCGCATAGGTATACACACAAAACGACAAACCACGATATGGCTCGATTCAGCTGTATTAACTGTCTTTCTGCCTTGACAAAGCTTATAAAACGACGTACTTTGCATCCTCCGTAGCATTAATTTATCTGCTGCGGCATTTGCACATTGGACCATGCATGTTCCTGATCCGGACGGCACGTCTATGGCCTCCTGCTCCTCTTCCTCGCTGGGCACAGGAGCTCGTAGCAGTGTCAAGTTGATTGATTGATTTGATTGATATGTGGGGTTTAACGTCCCAAAACCACCATATGATTATTAGAGACGCCGTAGTGGAGGGCTCTAGAAATTTCGACCACCTGGAGTTCTTTAACGTGCACCCAAATCTGAGCACACGGGCCTACAACATTTCCGCCTCCATCGGAAATGCAGCCGCCGCAGCCGGGATTCGAGCCCGCGACCTGTAGGTCAGCAGCCGAGTACCTTAGCCACTAGACCACCGCGGCGAAGTCTAGTCAAGTTGAATTAGTTTGGGTCATAAGAGGTGAATTTATAACTATCACGACATCAGTGCATACAGTGCACATGTAGTTATGTAGAGGCGCGCACGCTTCTAAAGGCTGCGGATGGCCGGCTGTCGAAAGAAAGAGTCATGCTATCGCGGCTTTCAATTCGTGTGAGCCAAGTGACTTGGCGCACGCTCACAAAAAAAAAAAAAACATGTAGAAAATAAGATTACCCACTGAGAAGTTCGATAAGTGACGACTATTTTTCGATCGGTGTAATGGTAGACCTAAAACTCAGTTTTATAGCACTTTCGCAATATTCCCAAATTTTGGTTCACAATCCCTTTAAGCACTGCTCAGTTAGGCCCACGCACTTTTTGTTACATGTATGACAAAGGTGTGTGTGTTTGTGTGTTTGTTCCTTTGTGCGTGTGTGTGTGCTTAAAAACATGCCCAGTTGTTCACCCTAGTGTGTGCGTGTTCAAAGCACATCCACATCGTCATCATGAATTTTTTGTCGTGTACTTTCCATTCAGTAACTGTGCGTTGTGCAGCCGTCTTGGAGAGAAAGGCATTCTGGCTTAAGCTAGCTCAAAAGCGCTTCTACTTCTATACGCAGGGAACTTTCTTGGTGACCCGTGCAGCCGCCCGCGAGATGACGCGCTCAGAGAATCTCCTGCCCGAAGGTGGCGCGACCATCGTGAACATCTCCAGCATCGGAGCCAAGACTGGTTGGCCCCTGGCCGCTGCTTACTGCGCTGCCAAAGCCAGCGTGGTGGCCCTGACCAAGTCTGCGGCTCAGGAACTGGCGGTTCACGGCATCCGATGCAATGCCCTGCTTCCCGGACTCACGAGGACGCCCATGACAGATCCATTGCCAGAGGAAAGCAAGGAAGAGGCTCGGTCATTGACTCCGCTTAAGAGATTCGCGAAGCCTAGCGAAACCGCAGAAGCCGTGAAGTTTCTTTGTTCACCCACCGCCAGCTCATTCGTTACTGGAGCTGCAATGGAAGTCACCGGAGGATTCCTGATGTAATGCGCCAGCCGGGGCAAACCCAGTGGTGGATTCAAGGGGGGGGGGGGGGGGTTAGGGGCGATCGCCCCCCTCAAAGCCTGTGTGACCACCCTCCCCCTCTCACTTCAGTGCTTGTTGTCCAGCTTCTATCAGCAATTAGGACAAATGAGTGAAACCACTGTGAGCATTCATCAAGAGTATTTAAGCTATGAAGCGGTTTTTATGCTAGTAAAAACAAAAAGTCATGACCACGCCCCCCTCTCCAATGTTACTTGAGGCGACCCCCCCCCCCCCCTAAAGTGAGTGGCTGTATCCTCCCCTGGACAAACAATCCTACTGTGTTAGATGTCTACGACAAAGAAGTTTTGACTGCATTGTTGCTGTCTTCTCTGTCAGATAATAGCACGATGCCAAATGCTTGGAGCCTATATTCTTCATTCAAGAATTCCCGCGAGAAATCTGAATTCGTGGTGTCGTCAGCTAATCATAACTCGAATTCTCCTTGGTGGGATGACGATTGCTCGAGAGACTATAGACGCAGGAAGGCAGCATGGAAAAAAAAGCTTTTGTACAATCAGTGCCCTCAAAATAGGAAAGACAGGTTCGTTGCAGGTGTTTTTAAACGTACGGTTGCCAAGTCAAAAGATGATTACGAAAGGCGGAAATTAGATTATCTTTTTAAATCTAAGAATAAGAAAGCGTTGTTTAGATTCCTACGTAAAAATAAAATGATTCCGCAATCAATAAATGCAGAGTCTATCATTTTGTCGGCCGAAGAAATAAAAGCTTCATTAGAAGTTATTGGTAAGGGAGTGTAGCAACGTTTTTCCAGCCAACTATCACCACCTCTTTCACATGCACAAAGGGACGAGGACTTCACAGAAGTTTCCAGGTATAAATTGTCGCAGGTGTTAGCTAACTTGCCACCAGCGGCTCCGGGTCCTGACGGAGTTACGTCGTTCATGTTGAAAATGATGCATAAAGAGTGCCAAGAATATCTATTGGATATAATAAACTATTCTTTGAGAACGGCATGGCTCCCATTGGAGTGGAAAATAGCAAAGGTAATACCAATACTGAAAGTTCCGGGTAAAGGATACGTTTTGGATAACATTAGACCCATTGCGTTAACCTCAAACTTTGTAAAAGTATTGAAGAAGAACGGCTATTTGGGCTAGTTGGTTGGAATTCATGGTAATAAGGGCTGAAGCGCGAGCACGAAGGTGCTAAAAGAAACGTGAAACGAAAGGCGAGGCAAGTCAGCGCTCATGTTGTCCTCTTTGCTTTCCTTGCCTCGCCTTTCGTTTCACGTTTCTTTTAGCACCTTCGTGCTCGCGCTGCAGCCCTTATTACCATGAATTTGTAAAAGTAATGGAGAGAATCCTAAACGTTCGAATAACAAATTTCATCAATGAGAGAAATTCTGAATCCATCCCAAATCGGCTTCAGATCAGATGCTCCATATATATGGAAGGCCCATGTAGATTTGGAAAGCCGCATAAAATTAGCTAAGCGCGAGGGAAAATATGCTGTGCTTGTCACTCTCGATATAGCAAAAGCGTACGACAGCGTTGAGCATATAGTGTTAATCAACCAGCTGCACAACCACAACTTCCCAAACTACATACAGTCATGGATAGCAGAATTTTTACGCAATAGAACGTTTTACTGTTACAAAGGCGGCATCTCGTCTTCTGAATATGTGCAAACAAGACGTGTCACGCAAGGGGCCGTCCTTTTCCCGGTGTTGTTCAATATCTTGATGAGCTCTGTGCCACGGCACCAGGACATGTACACTTATGTGCATGCAGACGACATCGCATTTTTTTCAGCAGCAGAGTACATTCATAAGCTATTTCAAATATTACAGTCTTACCTATCTGCCGTAGAGATGTGGCTTGATATACTTACGTCTGTATTTAAATAATAAGAAATGTTCTGTTGTAACATTTCCCCTTAAAGGCCCTTATCACATTTCGCTCTCCTGTCACCTGAATCCTATCCCTCAAGTAGTGAATGTGAAATATCTGGGGGTGATCTATGACCAATCAATGTCTTGGAAGACACACATTGAGTACATTGCAGCAAAGAGAGGTCATGCGGTGATAATTGTAAGCAAAATCAGTAATAGTCACTTAGGTATGCGGAGAAATACTGTTATCTTAGTGTACTGTATGTAAATTCATTCGCCTGGTACTCGGGTTTGAGTGTGTGTTATACGCGGGGGCATCTGCCTACAAGATACATCATCTGGTAGTTATAGAGAGACAAACCTTGAGATTATGCTTAGGTCTCCCTAAGTTTGCTGCAATCAAGATCTTGTATCTGGAAACTAGGCTTCCCTCCCTTGCGACCCGTTTTAAATTGTTAGCTATACAGGCATTTCTCAGGATGTATGAATCGCCAGTAAGGCGCTTAGTAACAGTTTTTATTGACCATCCTGACTTGTTTTTTGGACAATACTAGTCGAGGCTTCGCGTACCACAAATTCTGGTTATACAGCACTTTCTAGATGATTTAGACGTTAAAATTAATGCTGTTACTTTAATCATTACCATTAACAATAGTAATAAATTACAGTTTGATGATATATTCCCGAAAAATTCAAAATATACGCCGCTCAGTCTTTTAGAAGCTATATTAAGAGATTACCTGGCACATACGTCAATACAAGCAGTCATAGCAACTGATGCGTCACAAAGGGAAGAAAAATGTGGAATTGGTATTTTTTCTCCTGCCCTAGACTGGTCCTTTTCGCTTCGCCTTCCAGATTTTGTGCCCATATTTGAAGCATACTTTTTTGCGATAATTCTAGCTCTCCGTAAAATAACTGCTTCAGTAAGGTCCGCAGTAATTTTAACAGATTCACTATCAGTATGTGTCTCCCTTACTGCAGATGAGAACTCGCATGCTCATAGTGCTTTTAAAGCAGTAGTTCCCTCGCATCTCAATCTGATGAAATTGGTCTGGGTTCCAGGACATAAGGGAACTTATGTGAATTAAATGACAGATGCTCTTGCAAAGTCATCTTTAAATGGGCCTGTTATTGAGGTATTATCGGCATTAAAATTCTCGATAGGCGCTAGATTGAGAAGAAAACTGCTGTTATAGAAATTTTTAACACCTTCACTAACAGCCACCACAATTCCCGCACTTGTTATACCATTGGAATAGTAAAATATGTCAAACGCGAGGAACAAAAGTCACAATCACTAGACTGCGCTGTCAAATTTCACAGCTAAATTTATATTTACACAGAGCTGGTACGGCAGCCTCCCCTCATTGCCCTGCTTGTGGAGTAAATGAGTCAACTGAACATTACCTCATTTATTGTAATAGTTTCTCTGCCCTACGTAAAAACACTTTAGGTGCCGTTTGCCACCTCCTTGGAATATATTTAAATGCTCAAAATGTGTTTTCTTTCGGGGCTTTCTCTCAAGGCCACAGCGACGGGAAGATTGTTGACGCATTGCAGGAGTTCGTCAAAAATTCAAAAAAGTTTAAGTGTTGAAATCATTCTTCGGTAGACTTTGACTTTTCCAAATTCACATTATATCAAATACGACGCTTTATTGCATTACTCTACAGACTATTTACAATTCAACCATCAAATTCGTCTTGTTGCATCTTTCTTTTATTTCTGGTAAATAGATTACATTCAACCTGTTATTAAGAAAGAAATGCATGAAAACTATCTGGTTCTTGGCCAATCCATCAGCGTGGGTATGCGCCACATCGTCAAGGATATTGAATTGACTTGACTTGACTTGTACAAAAGTTTTGAACGTACGCGCTATGCGTCTGCTATTGAGCTTTTGAAGCATCTATAGGTGTTTTTTTAACCTTACGTGATGCAAAGACTAGCTATATACTATACTGTGCCACTATTATTAAATAAAGCTTGGTGTTTTCAATAAACTGCCTGCAAGAGTTATTTGGCTAAGCGTCGTCGAGTCATCAACATGCCTGGACTCAATTAAATTCACATCACCTAACTAATCTACATCATTGATATACATGCGGAGTTTGTTCATGCTTTACTATGGAAAATTAAGTATATCAGCATGTGAACTAGCTGTTGCTGGTAGGATGGGCTCAAAAGTACGCACGTTACAGCTAATGACGCAGTGTCAATTCACGCATGCTGAGAAAGCTTCTGTCCATATAGATACAAATATTACTCGAAAGTGCAGCTGTGGGCGGGTTATCTGGATCTCTACTACGCAACCCCTTATTTATCATTAAATTTACCATGACATTACACTAAAACGCAAAAAAAGAGTTACAGAAAATTGTCACAGGAATGTTAGAGCTGGAAATGGTTACAGGAGTGGTAATTGATATGGGGGGTTTAACACCCCAAAACCACCATATGATTATGAGAGACGCCGTAGTGGAGGGCTCCGGAAATTTTGACCACCTGGAGTTCATTAACGTGCACCCAAATCTGAGCACACGGGCCTACAACATTTCCGCCTCCATCGGAAATGCAGCCGCCGCAGCCGGGATTTGATCTCGCGACCTGCGGGTCAGCAGCCGAGTACCTTAGCCACTAGACCACCGTGGTGGGGCGTTACAGGAGTGTTGTCGTTCTAGAACCATCACTTCACTACCAACATGTATGAGTTACTCAGAATTTGCAAGACAAGCAGAAGCATAAGCAGGTCGCCTTCGGAAGAACGAATCGTTCCTATATATAGGCGCAATGGAACGTTATCTCTATAAAGCTTGAAGTACGAACAAAAAAACAGAGAAGAATAGAGTAGAACGTTGTACAGTGGCACACACCTACGCTGGAGGATTGGCCATGAACCGGGTAGTTTTCAGAAGAAATTCTTAATTATTTGATTAAAGGCCAGTTAAAGATTAAAGACGTAGTACTGTAATAAAATTGAAAATACTACCAATAGATGAGTACAAACAAAGGCAGACACTTTGAGCTGCGTAATTCAAAAAATAATAAGCAGGAATGAAAACGCAATTTAGGAAATACGAGAGTGAGTTGGCTCTACGATCTAAATTTCTTTGAACATTTAATTAACTCCGACAAGGCATCGACAACCTTCCCGTCACTGTGGCCCAGAGACAAAGCTCCGAATGAAAATACATTGGGATATAGTGTAAGGAGTCGGCAAACGGTACTCAAAGTATTATTCCGCAACGTGGAATATCTTTTGCAGAAAATCAGAAAATGTTCAGTTTTCTCATGTACTCCGCAAAAAGAACAGAGGCCGCCAGACGAGCTCTGTGTGAAATAAAAGACAAGAGTCAGAGTAGCGGGATAACGTGTTCAGCAAACAGTTTACCTTCATTTGCTTCCAAACTTCGAGCTTTCCAGTTTGTTCGTGTAATTATCAGTGCGCTAATCTACCCCAGATTCTTGCATGCTGCCGTTTGATTTTATTTGAATCACCACTGTGGGTACGTGCCATATCTTGAACTTCATCATAATCATCATAATCATCATCATCATCATCATCATCATCAGCATCATCATCATCATCATATTCGCTCGCGGCGGTGCTCCCGACTGTCATTCTGTCCCAGCCGTACGTGAGCTTTCAAATCACAGCTTTGCCGGTGACACGCCTTGCTGGCATGCACGTCGAAATGCCCCCGGCAGTGGCGACACTGTCTCTGATCAGCCTGGTGGCCCTGAGTTTGGCCCGTGCGCCTACGCCACGGACAACCAAGACGACGCCGGCGCCGTACACAAGGCAGTTCTCCGATCTACCCGACTACGACACCTACCGCTTCGTGGAGCGCCTCAGGTCTGAGCAGGCGCGACAGCAGCGTGAGCGCGACGGCAGCACCAGCGCAACGAGCCGCGCGCGCTTTCTACCCCGAGTCCGAGTGAGCAAGCCGGTATGGTTGAGCTTTAGCGGCAGAGGTGGACGACAAGATCGTGCGGCTGGTGACCGTCGGCGAGCAGCCGATGATTCTAGTTTGGACCTTCGTAGCCAGGTGCTCCAGTTCATCCAGGACCACCAGGTATTGCAGAAGAGTCACCTTGTGCACTATAATTGGTTTTCTTGTCTTGCTTGTAGTTGGGATTTGCACAATAACCGAGTGTCTATAGGATTTGCAAAAGTGAGTTTTATTGTGATCGTGTACACCAGAAGGGAGGAGTAAGAGGGGAGAAGTTAAAGAGAGGATAAGACGCCATTTGTGCAGCCTGTTTTTACTTTCTGGACTCTACTTTCGTGATGAAGAAGACACGAAGTTACTCTTGTGGTTTACGGAGGCATAGGAAGTTAGTTACAAAGTTACGGATGACGCCTATCGTACAGTTCAGTGACCATCGTAGATAACGCGTATGTTAGGACTAGCAGACATAAGAGCGGCAAGTGTCTTGACCCAGTCCATTCATGGAAGTGCACTAATTCTTCAGTTGAACTCCGAGTTCCGCCCTTGTCCTTCCATTACAGATCATCCTTTACATAGCGTGCTCGTGCGTGCTCACGGGCGTAGTTCTGCTGGTCACGCTCATGGCCTTCCACGCTATCCGAGGAGGCTCAGGGGCCAGGAGCTCGATGCACGGCGTGTCGTACGCTTTGCTGGACCGGCGGCCGCTTCTCGGCAAGAGGCGAGACGAGGACAGCGATGACGAAGAAGAGACGGCCATCGACGGCAAAAATGCGCTACAGCAACACGAAAGACGCACGGGTTCCGTGAATGGCGAATCTTTCGAAATCAGCACGTTATCCGAGATCGGCGTCGGTGATGGGGCTACCAGCTGGTCGGAGCCGGATGGTACGGGAGCGACAAGCTATCGTCATATTCTTGTTATTCTCTACAGTATAGTGCCAGAGGAAAGGTACAATAATGACATATTGCAAGCTAGCGTTATCAGTTTAATTAATACTCAGTTTAGAGGTACTAAAAGAAGTGGATGATGCGAATTTGACACTCAGTCTAATGACTGACGAGCGAAAGTTTATAAGTGCAACATTAATACACCACTCGTCGTCGATTCAATACAGCGACCCGCTGGTCACTGAATGGAATCTTGGCTGCTACGGCTGAATTTCGATCGAGGTGATATGCTTGATGCCCGTGTAATTTAGGCGCACGTTAATGAACTCGGGGGGGGGGGGGGGTGTCCCTAATAATCATATAGTGTTTTTTGGAATGTAAAACCTCGATATTTATCGGTTAACATTGATACAAGACCGAAAGATTCGTGGCCAGATAGACTGATTCCCGCAGCGATACAGAAAGCCTCGCAACGCACGTGTCACGGGACTCGTGATTGTAGAACGCTTCGCCGATCACTATAACTGTTGGGGGTTTAACGTCCCAAAACCACCATATGATTATGAGAAACGCCGTAGTGGAGGGCTCCGGAAATTTCGACCACCTGGGGTTCTTTAACGTGCACCCTAATCTGAGCACACGGGCCCACAGCATTTCCGCCTCCATCGGAAATGCAGCCGCCGCAACCGGGATTCGCTCCCGCGACCTGCGGGTCAGCAGCCGAGTACCTTTGCCACTAGACCACCGGGGTGGGTGCCTCGCCAATATTTCGTGTAGCCATACGTTGGTGCCTCGTTAAAACTTGTTGGTGTCCGAACGCAGTAGTTTTCGCCTGCACCCACTTCTATTTAAGGAAGATGAGAAGAAGGTTTCTCTACATTTCAATGAATCTGCGTGATCATCTACTACTTCGTACTTGCTGGAAGTGTTACGTACCCCTGCATTCTCAACCAAACCTCGTCTCGATAATCATCTTTCACTGGGACGAGCTGAGATTAGCACTGTTGCACGACTCGCCCCGCCGCGGTGGTCTAGTGGCTAAGGTACTAGGCTGCTGACGCGCAGGTCGCGGGATCGAATCCCGGCTGCGGCGGCTGTATTTCCGATGGAGGCGGAAATGCTGTAGGCCCGTGTGCTCAGATTTGGCTGCAGGTTAAAGAACCCCAGGTGGTCAAAATTTCCAGACCACTCCACTACGGCGTCTCCCATAATCATATGGTAGTTTTGGGACGTTAAACATCACATATCAATCGTCAATGTTGCTCGACTCGCTATGTTTCTGAAGAATCGCCCATATTTTTTTCAGCGCACGCGGGACGAGGACGAAAAAAAGAAGCACATAACATGCGCTTGTTCTGTGCGCCCTTTCATTTTCCTCGTCTCGTATGCGCTGCTTCAACCAAATATGAGCGCCACTCAAGTTATAGCTCAAGCTTTTATTTCTATACAGTCGTTCATACTCGTTGACCACATACTGTGGCGTATAGCCACGAGGTCTCCCACATGGTGCACGCGTACCCCCTCCCCCGTTTTATCTGAAATTAATTTGGCCGTGTGCCTGAGATTTAACGTTTCGTCACTGGCTTCACACGACAATAAAAATAAGAAAAGATAGAAGTTTCTCCATTGTACAGAGTAGCACAATCTGCTGCAATGAATGGGGCTCTTGATAACGTTCGTTTCACCGTCCAGTTCACTTGTGAAGTAGAGAATGGTGACACTTAAGCGTTTCTTACGTCGAAGGGACGGCAATTCGCTGGACACCACCGCAAATCTTGCGATAGCGGCAACGTGCTGAGTTTTATTCGCACCAGACATGGAACACAAGTATGCTGTTGTGCGCACACTTCTTCGACACTGCGACACGCTGTCGTCTACACATGCCCCGAGGAAAGATGAATAAACAAACATATCTTTGTTTTGAATAAACGGAGCTACCACGATCAGCGTTTTGTCGACAATGCGCGACGCCGCATGCAGCGACCTCGCGAGAGCAGCACCAATTGGGCAACTTGAATTGTGTACTTTAACTCACACGAACACTTGCAAATGTGTTCCCGAAACCTATGGACCACAACCATTCGGTCGAACAGAGCGGTGTGGTGTATACAAGGCAGCTGCATGAATTGTTGTGCCAGTTACATCGGTGAGACGGGGTGGTGTGTGCTTTACCTTCGTGGAATCTCCCACAACTTGAAAAAAAGTTGGGGAGCGGGCCAATGTAAAGGTGGTATTTTCTGCCCCGAAAAAGCTCTCGTACTTGTGTGTGAAGGTTGTTTCCCACGAGAAACCAGAATGTTCTAAAAGGCACATAACGTTCTTTGTCACGTGCGCAGAAAATGTAATCTGTCGGATACCTCTATCATGTGGCAAGCAATACACACGACAAACTGGCCGGTGTATTAATGACCTTTGGGACGTTAAACCTCACATATCAATCAATCAAATCAATCAATATGTATTAATGACCGGCTCCGTGAACCCGCATGTAACGTAAGAAATGGTCGCGATGGTTTTTTGGCACTGCATCGCATGCAGCATGTGTGGCTGCAAACCACTTTTTCGTGGTACGGTGATTCTAGGTAAAAACAGAAATAAAGTTACAAGGGAGATTATTGAAGCAGACAGGATTGGTAAATTAGTGCTGAACTGCGTCAGCATGCATTATCTCGGTCTTTGCAAAGAAGGACTGTCCTTCCTGAGAATTGCAAGTTTTTCGCGCATGACAATTGAGGGTTTTTCGTCTGTTTTTCTGTTTTTTTTTAAATTTCGCGAGCATATATATGTACGCTCCTCGAAAATGAAATTTTGTTGGAAGTAAGCGCTCCCCTCTGTCCCTTCCCTTCTCCTGTGTTTCTCCTATTTTACGCGCTACGTCAATAATTATGTCTTACCAACACGCCGAACTTTAGAGCACGCAAGGGACGTTGCAAAAGCCACGCATGCAACACGTGCTAAGATGTCACATTAATTGAATTGAATTGAATTAATTGACCCAGCGCCTTCTCTATTTTATCAATGCCAGCCAGATGAGCCCCATCCGGCCGTTCACCACCCTCTCCTCCAGCCCTTTCTTGCTCTCTTTCATGTGCTCCACGGCCATGGGGAAGAGAGCCCCTCTTGCAGCGCCTCACGACGTGAATAATATAATTTCTTGTTCAGTTGTGTACAGATCCGTGGGGCAGCGTCTTGCATTCCTCGGGACCACAATGTCGGCGGACACGCAGTCTTTAAGTGACACGGTGTTATGAGATAGCATGTCGCCGATCGTGGCACTATGCAGAAAACCAATGGAGACGCCGCGTCACGGTGACACCGCTGCATAACTAGCGCCATGAGGTGGCGGTGACATTGCTTCAAGCCACAAAAAAGGAGCATAAAGGAACGAATCTGACAGGTGCCTGATATTAGAGGACACACGTCTATCGCGTATCCGCGAGAAAGTGCTCGGAAGCGCGAGTGACGCAAGCGGCGCTACCTAAAGCCCCCGAGTATGGTGGCCCAATTCTAGCCACCATACCCCCGAGTATGGATGGATGGATGGATGGATATGGCTGTACCCTTTAGATCGGGCGGTGGCTAGCGCCACCAAGCCGTAATACCTAATGAACCAAAAATTATGCTTATTTTTTTTCTTAAAAAAAAAGAGTTTGAGGATTCGTACTTTGCAGTGAAGAGTTTAATCTTCACTCGTGCCTTGACTTTAGCCACCAATCATATAACCTCCTTCTAGTTAAGTCTACCCGCTTAAAGTCTATTTTGCCCTCCCGGTCCCTAAACCCCAGTGCTTTGAAAAACTCTGCGCCATCATCCTGAACTATAGGGTGAAGCCCTTTACAGAACATTATCAAGTGTTCGGCAGTTTCTTTTTCCTCTTCATACGCACTGCATACTGTGTCTACCCCTTCGTATTTGGCCCGATATGTCTTGGTTCGCAGTACTCCCGTTCTGGCCTCAAACAGTAGAGAACTACCCCGATGTGCTACCCCTCATGCAGCGTCGCATCACGACCGTTTCCTGAACTAAGGTGGACCGGCGGCTCCCCTTGAATAGCGCGCGTTTGCACTGGTAGTGAATTAATTAAAGGAAGCGTTGGTTGACCACTGCCTGACGAATGGACGCGTGTCCCATTTTGATCACGTGAGGAGACTTGGACGGGAAGAATGCTGCGGCAGAAGAAAATTTGTAGAATCGTGATTTATCCATCGTAACCAAACTACGTAAACATACGGCAGGATGTTTACGGCAAAATATAAGGAAGATGTATTCTTCCATCGAATGTTATTTGTGTGCTGACAATCCCATGCGCATAGGTGTCGAAATGTCTGTCTTCTGTTATTTATATTATTGTGTGAAGCCAGTGATCAAGCAACGTTTAATATGAATTCCCTTGGCTTTTGGAACATTTTTTTTCCCACTTGTGAGTGTGAGCACAAAATGGCACTCGACCTCATTTACCTGCCCCACCCCCTCGTCGGATTAATGACGTTCCCGCTATTGACCCCCCCCCCCTTTCCCCCCAAAATTATGTCTCCGCCACTGACAACAGTACCGAGAGATTCCTCTGTCATTGACTTCGTTTCAGTGGAGCGTTACGCGCCAGATATTCTGTAGCTGCAAGCTGCAACGTTCACATCATAAGACGAAGCTTTCTTCGTAAACATGTTTTGCGCAGAATTATATTCTGTCCTATAGGGACGCTTCGCAACAATATCGCCTCATAATGTTCAACGTATGGTTTGCCCCAGTAAAACTTACTCTTCCTTTTCAGCGCCGTCAGAATCCATCTGGAATGACCAAGACACAGTGAACCGGGTAAGAACAGCTTACGTGATACAGCAATTGGACAAATACAAGGAGCCATTTTTGTTGTTTGTCATCAAAGACACAATGTGACAGATGTTGGTTTATTTCGTCACCTCGTCAAATTACTACATTTCTGCCAGGGCTGAATCGCGCTATCTATGCCACCCTATAGCAACAGCTTCGACGTAATATGTCAGCCAAGCAGCGCTATAGAGATGGACTAGGTATAACAATTAGAAACAACCATACTATTAAGAACATTCGGTAATATATCCTACCTTGTACGTTACATATGTTCATTACTGGTATCAATTTTGCTACTGTTTCGCACTAAATTTTCGAAATACTACCGACTTGAAATTCTTTGTACAGGTAACCTTCCTCAATCTTAGCCCTTCTTATAGTTTATCTATGTAGTTAAGCAAGCCATACGCTATCGGGCTTGCAAAGGGTAGCACTCGGTTGTCGTTTGGCAAATTAAATAACACACGCCTATAGCAGGGCTAACTTCTTCAGTTCCTTTGAGCACATGCTCTCTTTTTACTTCCAAGTATTACTATCATTATCATTTTGTCCACAATGTCACACTTCCCACACAGCCCGCCGACGTGTTCCCTAGCCGGCTGTTGGATCTGTGCAACCAGGACACACCCCTCACTTTCCTGACTTTCCTGCCCAAGGGGTAAGTGCAGTATATATAGGAAGGACGACACCGGCATGTAAAACTAAGGCGGAATTTAAGTATTTGCATCCAGTGGCGGCCAAAATAGAATATATTCGAATAAAACAAGCTACCGATGAAAAGGATATCGTCAAATGGGAATCTGTTGCTTTATTTTTATTGCGGTAAAGTGTAACTTTTATCATTTGGACTGATATGTTCATGCAGTGGGTAATGATTAAAAAAAAGCGTCCTGTGTGTAAGTTCTAGGTTGACTGCGTACAGCTGAGGATGCAGCACGCCCATGGGACATTATCAGCAGTTACCAGCGCTTATCGTACCATTTACACTATACTAGTTTTTGAGCAACCCTAAGGGCACAGACAAGAAGTGCTTGCTTGCATCAAGGCTGCATATGATTTTCTTCGTATCTGGTTCGGTTTCCACGTGCCATCAGAAGCAAGTCCGTCGGCAGGCCTGGAATAACGAATTGAGCGGACGTCGGAAAGCGGGCTGTGGTCGGTATATATCTCAAAGAAGGGATTAACAGCGCAAATAAGGGACGAATAAAGTAAAATAAGAGCAACAGCGCCAGTTCTTCTGATTTTTTTCTTTTTTGTTGTTCCGAGTTTTTAGTGCTGGAATTCTCTTTCTAACATACAACACCAACCACGAACAGAGTGGCACAAGTGCGTCCGTGCCTTTCCTCTACAGTTGAGTCGTGCACCAACTTGCCCCATGTCGTGCCCCTTTTGTTCTGTTAATTCATTTGAGACTTGAGTTAAATGAGCTGCCTATGAGAGGGAGTCAACTGCTTCCACTGCAGGTGCCAGGATCGATCCAAGTGGCTTGCCCACGGCCACCACAGCGAGGTCTTCCAGGTGGCGTCCCCGCTGAAGCGAACGGTCCTCAAGGTTATTCCAGTAACGGGAGTATTCACAGATCAACGTGTGGACGCCATCGCAGCAGCCATTGAGTGCAGCGTGTAAGTTGGCGCGTTGATTTCAGCAGGTTACAGTTCATGTGCCACTTAGTATACGTTTAGGCATAAAGGGTTCTATCTGAATGGAGTGAACTGGACAGTGGCGTACCTCTAACAATAGTTTTTTTTAGTTAATGAACTTCATGAGCTGAGTTTGAGGCATCCATGAGCAGTCAATCTACTGGATGTGCAACGATCGACTACTGCTCGTAAATGGTTAGTTGTTGAAAGTGAAAGGATAGGCTAGCGTCTTGTCCCCCTGAGAAAAAATTTTCTGCTTATCTTAAAAACAGAACTTTACAAAGGAAGAATAAAACTGTTATTATGATTTATTTTATACAGCACGCATAAGAATTAACTTGCCATGTGATTAACTTGCCATGTGAATAACTTGCCATGTGAATTAACTTGCCATGTGATGAATTAAGATGCCATGCGATCGTTAATTTTTTTTCTCCTTTTTTTTGCAGCAAGCTTAGCCTGCTGAGACACGGAGTGCGCTACAGAACGCCCAGTTTTGTCGAAACGCAGAGGTTAGAGACTGATTACCTTGTTTAGGTGTTTTACGCAGTTTAGCAACGGATGCGTTACCACTACGTACCCGGAGCTACCATAGAATTCAATACTTTTTATTGCACACATATATACGGTGTTATCGTTCGCTTGTTCATGGAGATTGTGATTAGAGTTTCCCGTGTGAATAAATGTTACACTCTCGACTATTCGAAAGGGGCACAACATGGCATTAATCACGAATAAAGTTGTGAGTACCCAATTTATATTTTCCATGCACGGATAACTCGTACTACAGTTTCTGCAGACAATGTCATTTAATCTAAACGTTATGCATGGTATATAACACCACATTCTTTACATCCTATGAAATTAAGATCAAGCTAGTTACCTTTTTTTGACGTACCTACATCCTTCCTTGCACCGAGAACACTGTGTATTTGATCTTCCCCGCTTAAGAATTCTCGCTCCGATTCTTAACGCTGCAAGACACATCGCAGTATGCTTATTATAATTTTCACTATACCGTTCTACCACAGGATCGCATGCGTATTCGACCTATTCCCGAAGTGGCTGCTGAGCGGTGACCGTGGTCTCGGGTCCAGGGACGTCCAGGCAGGTGCGGTCTTTGATGTCTTTTGTTCTCCGTGTGTGTACTTCCGATGGTGAAATATTCTTTGAAGCATGACGCTATTCTGCTTTTCCACAACGGTCGTACATCCCATAAAAATTGTACTCCTTAGACGACACGCAAAACTTGGTATTAGCAGCAAACATTTCTACTCGTAGATTGTATCGCCCAGATTTAGTAGAGTGGAAAGCGCCAGCTAGGCCTCTAGTGATGCCTAGATTCCCATCAAGGAGCAATAGTGTCAAGGGATGGGTCGTATACATAATACAGAAGAGAACGACGTCGGGCTAGCTGGTATTGCACAGTTTGAAGTAAATGACAGCGCGTAAAATAATGACGAAAAGAGAACGAAGGACACTATAGTGTTGGCTGACTATAAGTTTGTGTTAGTCGCACTGAGGCAATGCGTAGAAACAGTAACAGCCTGCTCCGCATGCGCGACATGACCACACCGCACAATACAATCAAATATAAACAAAGATGATCCATGGAAGCGTCTTTTTAGTCATGGTTGACTCCATTCTAATCGCAAACCTAAGGAGTGCCTTTTAGCTACAACATTTGAGGAAACATTCGCAATTCACAGAAAAGGTTCTTCACATGCCAGCATGCAGTCTATTTCACACACACAAAAAAATCACGTATAACTGGAAGGTGCTCCTCAGGTTTGCGATTACTAAGGTTTTAATCGCGACTGGACAGACACTTCCGTGATCATTGTTTACGTTGCATTATATACCGAATCTTTAGCGCGCACACACGAGGACACGGAAGGGACATGGGGACCAGCACAGATTATCAACTGGTTTTTATTGAATAAGAAAGCAATATATTATCTTGTTTAACTCCTCACGACCACTACGCACAAGCAAAAACGCCATCTAAAATTTCTTTTATTGAAATTTGAATAAAAATCAGTTGCTAATCTGCGCTGGTCCCCTTTTCATTTCGTCTGTGTCCTCGTGCGTATGCGCTAAAAATTCAGCACGCAACAAAACCAAGTAGCCCGTATTTCCGTAATATTGCATTAGTCTGGTGTCGCGCATTCAGGGCAGGCTGCTACTGTTTCTATATTTATATCCTCGGTGCTGTTAGTCAGCACTGGTGCCGTTCGTTCACTCGTTGTCCCTGTATTACGCGTGGCCGTTTACTTGAAATCTATGTATAATCTCGGATTCTATACTCTTCGGCTTAGCAAATGAAGTGCCGCGGAAGTATCGCATGCTATGTGGCGTAGTGGAAGTTGCGGCCATAGCAAGAACAGCAACGGTGATATCGACCCACACATACTTCTAAAAGATATTGTAATAATGTACAACGACATCGTACTTTGTCTGTGTTATTCGTTAAGTAAAGTATTTGGTGATACTAATGTGAGGTAGCGTAATGTGACGTTGTTCTCATTATTTCTTTGTTTATTCTTATTTAAAAGCTGCTAAAAATTACATAGATGCTAGCCACCTTTATAGAATGCAAAGTTATGTCGCCGCTACCATGCCTTTAATGTATACATCACAGATTAAATTACACACACACACACACGCGCGCGCGCGCACACGCACACGCACGCACACACACACACACACACACACACACACACACACACACACACACACACATATATATATATATATATATATATAAGAGGGAAAGATGTCTATACTTAAGGGCTCGTTTTTTTGCGTGTTTTTGACGCAATATATTAAGATCTAACAGACAACTGTGCCAGTGAATGTATAGGGGAAGTTGATAGATAGTTGATTGATATGTGGGGTTTAACGTCCCAAAACCACTATATGATTATGAGAGACGCCGTAGTGGAGGGCTCCGGAAATTTAGACCACCTGGGGTTCTTTAACGTGCACCCAAATCTGAGCACACGGGCCTACAACATTTCCGCCTCCACCGGAAATGCAGCCGCCGCAGCCGGGATTCGAACCCGCGCCCTGCGGGTCAGCAGCCGAGTACCTTAGCCACTAGACCACCGCGGCGGGGCAATATAGGGGAAGTTATTAGACCCAATTGTAATGTAAATGTGAAGAAAGAAAAGTGGGTGAAAAGATAACTTGCCGTAAGCAGGAACCGAACTTGCGACCTTCGGATAACGCGTTCGATGCTCTACCACTGAGCTACCACGGCGGCGATCCTACCAGCCACTTTATTGGGTATATATAAGAATTTAAACGTGGGAGTGTCAGTCAGCGCCACCTGTAGCCATGGTGGCGAGTGTGGCACACTCTTTATGAGCCTGTTTGGCGTCACGTAGCACGTGAACGTATTACGAGCTGGCAGCTGACCAATGGTCCCTCGTATACAACCTAAAGACACCAAGTCTGCCAGTACGAGACCCTCGTTAATGAATAAGAGAAATACATGATTTCTTTATATTGCAGGCACAAACCAATGCTTCTTAACTCGACATTTTATTGTGCTGGAACTGGGCTACGCTGGGAAACCACTATCACGGATAACGGTGAGCTTTGCGAACATGCAACGATCCTGTGTGATGACTTTTCACAGCTGATCTTCTGCGCTGCCTTGCTCATTTCTGCTGCTTTCCCGCGGTGCAACTTTGCAACTTAAGTGTTTCTCAGTCATACGAACATTTTTAACGCCTTAGCGTTAGGCATTCCCTGTCCCATAAACTCAGGTGTTGGTGTCGTCGTCTGTGAGTGAGAAATTGGCGTTGCCCGTGAATGCGAAATCATGGTGAATGCAAATCCTGCGGCGGCTGCATTTTCCGATGGAGGCTGGAAATGTCGTAGGCCCGTGTGCTCAGATTTGGGTGCACGTTAAGGAACTACAGGTGGTCAAAATTTCCGCAGCCCTCCACTACGGCATCTCTCATAATCATATGGTGGTTTTGGGCCGTTAAACCACATATCAATCATTGATGAATACAAACAATAGAAATCTTGAGTCTAAGTGTAAATCAAGCCCAGGCCTACTGCGTGGCAGACATGGGCTCTACCGCTGAGCCACGCCTTTGCTTTAAGCTGTTTATAAAAAAAAAGAAAAGAAAGAAAAACATACAGGCTTCACGCAAGCGCAAGGAGTTGCATTGACACATGCGATATTGCTGTGCAGATGCGTAGAGTCACACCACACTTCACACCATGCGAACAGTGCAACGAGTGGGCGGTTTATAGGCCCACAAGAGACTCACGCATAATTAATCACCAAGAGCAGCTAGCAACGGCATTAATAAAGTGTGCCTAGGGGCATGTCTTGCCTCACAATAACGTATAGCGCGCACTTCGCTTATTCACAAAATGATAAATTATGGCGTTTCGGGCACTTAGTGACTGTTCCTGAAGTAGGCACGCACTCTGCGAGAGTTTGAACGGTCAGTGTTGCGTGTAAAAACGCTCCTTTTCTCGCGGCTTAGTTGAGTTATCCATCGAGAAACGATGCTATTGGCCATAGTGAGTGAGAAGTCAGTGAGCATGGAGCCCGATTACGCTGTCGTGTTCCATACTCATGAAGGCAAAACGCAAGTGTCTTCCAAATATTTGGTTTCAGTGTGTATCAAAATTAATATTTACGGCCTGTCCCCCCCCCCCCCGGCCAGAGCACAGACACGACTGCGAGGTACACAGTATATTAGGAATGCCAAAATAATTTTGGACTTATTATAAAAAATTGAAGTACACGGGAGTTATTGCACTGCTCTCTTATCGATATGCGGCCGTCGCGGTCGGGAATCGAACCCGCGGCCTCGGCCCTAGCAGCTTGACGTTAGGACTGTTACGCTGCTGCGACGGGCTATCAAAGAATTCTGACTATGCCATTGAGCAATATCTGGCTGCATGAAATCCGTCCTGCTCCAAAATGTATAAAGTAAGAATGTGATCTGGGTCACCAAAAAATAGGAAATAAATAAATAAATAAATAAATAAATGAAGTGATGTTGTAGGTCAGGATGAGCAACAGCTCCAGACTTTCGAAGTACTAAACTTTTTTCTCTTTCTTGTTCAGTGCACAGAACTTCGATGTGCTAGCTTGCTTTGTCATATTGTCACGTGGTCGTGACGTTGACAAAGGTAGAAGTCGGCGTGTTCAAAATAAACCTCTATTTGCGCGAACCTGTGCTCAGGAAACGAAGACTTGATCGCCATACAACATTACGTGCTGTGCACTGGTATAGCGGCAAAGAGAGCGTCTGCCGTCGATTATCTGATCTGCGGTGAGGAGCGTCGGCATTTGTTATGCGGCAACGAACATTCGAGCCTTATCACAGATGCTCGGATAAGCTCTGGTATGAACTTGACTATTCGCGTATACTGCGCGTAATCTTGGCAGAGTGAGCTCGAGCGACTGCGAAGCTTCCCGAACATTGTAGCGCGGCTGGCGCCGAGAACTGATAACAAATTTGTTTTCTGTGGAAAAAACGAATAAATCAACATAAACGCACGTGGCGGTATTCGGCAATTCGTGTTCGATAACTGGTCCTGTTTCCACGCAGCTGCGCAGTGCAGTGCAAGGACGGAGCGTCGTGTTGCAAGCATCGTGCTGCATGGCGGTGGCGGAACGCGCTCTCGGGTTCCGCCACCTGAGCGCGAACCCCGACAAGCTGCTGGTGACGGCGACCGACGCGGCGAGCCTCGAGTACCACCTTCCCGACAGGTATCCGCTGACCATCGACAGCGCGGGCCTGAGGGTGCACGTCGCCGGTTGCTTGTCCTTCGCGCTCGGACCAGGTGAGGCAGCTGAACGTTTTGACAGGGTAGCGCAAACGGCTATGCGCAGGGCAGAGCTGAACTCGAGACTGATTGATTGATATGTGGGGTTTAACGCCCCGAAACCGCCATATGATTATGAGAGACGCCGTAGTGGAGGACTCCGGAAATTTAGACCACCTGGGGTTCTTTAACGTGCACCCAAAGCTGAGCACACGGGCCTACAACATTTCCGCATCCATGAGAAATGCAGCCGCCACAGCCGGGATTTGATCCCGCGATCTGTGGGTCAGCAGCAGAGTACCTTAGCCACTAGACCACCGCGGCGGGGCGAACTCGAGGCTGTACTATATAATAAACGAGAGAAGGGGGATATACGTCATTCGAAGGTTGTGAATTAGGGGCCCACCGATAGAAAGGACGTTTTTTTGTTTCTTTAATTCCTTCCCATTCACGCAATAATAACTTCCCTGAAGTTAAAAGACTACATGTCTTCCATGCTTTCCTTCACCTAGTTGGTTGTAGGATTCAACTGCTTTATTAGAAAGCTGATAGATACTGATCAGATGTACCCATGTGTCATCAGAGTGGCATTCGCGTTGAAGCAATCGTGCCTCAAGTTTGCTCGTTTGCATATCTGCTTGCTTGCGCGCGTCTGGGTCTGACAACACAAAATTAGAAATTAACTCGCCCCGGTGGTCGACTGGTTGTGGTACCCGACTATCAACTCGCAAGTCACGGGATCGGATCTAGGCCGCGGCGGCTGCATTTTTGATAGAGGCGAAAATGCCTGAGGCCAATGCGCTTACATTTGGGTGGACGTGAAAGGAAAAACAAGGAGCGTGGCCGAAAATTTTGGAGCCCTATATAGTGTAGGACTCCGCCACCATAAGATTATGGTGGCAGAGGTACCCGTCCCAAAGCCACCATATAGTTATGAGAGACGCCGTATGCGGCGTCTCTCATAATCATATGGCAATTTTGGGACGTTAAACCCCAAGCATTATAAATTTAGAAAGCAACACATAAGCCTGCCCACAATACCATTTTAAAATATTCTGCATCCCACCTATTCCTTATGCAGAAGCCAAGGAAGAAGGAAGCAACTCGCCATCTTCGCCATCACGTGCTAAGAGTGCGCTCGGTAACGCCCCTTCTCAACGCAGGTGAGAATTTGGCGAGCCATTACGCCGCAATTCTTTTAGTATTAACAACTAAACGAACGGCATTACGGTGGGCACTTATATATGGTCTATATACGTCAAAACGGTTGGTTTAGTGCACTTCGCATCGCCTGACCTTATCAGTTCACGTCGCGCCAATACAGCAATAACGAAACATTCGCTAAACAGTCCAATGTGGTGGTGCCCATGTGTCTTACGTGAGATAGTGTGTACGTATCGGTCTACGCGTGCGTTCAGGCACGGCCCGAGAGCTTGACGAGAGCTTGTTGTGGTTATCGCTACAGATACGGTGCGAAGTTGTGGGATACAAGAGCAATTGAAAACTCTTTGAACGCGACATATAAGCGGTATAGGTGACTTGACAGCCTTGTCGCTAACACCTGAGCTCTGTACAGAGGGCTCGAACCGGCGACACCTATAGGTAACCGTTTCAGAATACTGGTACGTAAGCAAGAAACGCCACAAATGTACGCTGCAGGGGCGTCTCGAAAATCTACAACACTGATAGTGCGTAGCAAAATGAACCAGCATCAAAAAGCGCCAAGTTGTACGCGTGGTTTTATGAAGCAGTGAGGTCATGTTGTCGCTACCGCATTCAACTCTATAGCGTGGTGAGAAGACGCTTGCTTGGAAACCACGTCAGAACTATTTCTTGTCCACAATTCAGCAAAAGAAAAAAAGAACTTGCATATCTTTCTTTGCTAAGGATAACTTCTGTTTTTGCTAGTTAGACATATTCTTGGTGTTTGTGAAGGCGGTGACCAGGAAGAATGTACAGAAGCACTACACCCTATAGCGCATGGTTGAGTTCCTTATCTTTCTTATAATCGTCTTCGGCAGTCTCTACGCTGTGCGCTAAGAACTTGATTATCTTTATAGATTCGTTTAATTCAGCGAGAACAAGAGAGAAGATAAGACTTGAATTTGAACACAACCAGCACTTGGGTAGTACCTGAATTCTTTCATCGTTGCATCTGGTCCTTTCCGCGATCAGTGGCCCCACAGCCATGGCACCCTTCTCGGTCGGACGACTTATGGCCGAACAGCGTAATATACTAGACAGTGAAGGATGCAGGACACTGTGCTGTCTGTCTATGTTATGTCCAGTGTTTCAGTGCTCTGTACATTGAGCTGTTACGCCATATTGTTCATGAACCAACTGGCCCACATCGGAACTCTTGTAACTTAGGCTTAGTCGCTGAGTCGGAGCTGTTTTCCACAATCGTGTGGTGGGGTGCGATATACGACCGAGAGCTTCGTTGCGCATTGGCGAATCTAAGTTAACAGTCATGTTTCGTGTCTGCATACAAACCAAAATGAGGAAACTAGGATTTCGTTTCTACTACTACCGCTTCCTCTCGCATCACAACGTTGTGCAGTGGTAAAGCTGTCCTGCGTGACGGGCGCCAGTGATGTAAAATTGGTGTGTATTTAAACTGTCCAAACACATCGCAGTATAAGTCGGTTAGAGTAATGCGACGCGTTCTTGTTTCGATAGTTCCCTTACGAGTCCACATTAGAAGAGATATAGTTACAACACGAAAGCCGGTAAATGCAAGTCGCTCACGCAGTTCTGTATGTTACTCACTGTTGTGCTGCAGCAGAAGCAGCGAAGCACTGCGTTTCAAAGGCAACGTGACATGGCTGGGAGCCGTGGTGGGCAGCGTGATGCGCAAGCTACGTTCCGAGTTGCCGGAGTCCCGTGCTCGTGCAGAACGTGGTCTCGTCGAGGAGCTGTCGATGCTGCAGAGGCGCCTGCAGCAGTGCGACTCTGTGGGAGAGTTCTTCGACACGCTGAGCATCTGAAGATGGTGCCTCACGATCTGTTTTCTTGCGTCATCTTAGTGACGTCCTCCGACGTCTTCTTTGTTTGTTTCCTTACGTTAAATATTGAATGCAGCATCTCATTGATTTCAACTGCAGCTTGCTTTTGAGCACGCAATAAACGAGAAATTTAAGCTCTTGCACAACGTCTTCACAAAGACATATTCACAACAGGAGGCCCCGTGAATGCGCGCTGCCCACAGTGAAACTTGTGTAGCAAACTAGGCCATGAATGTGTTCTATTTCTTCTCTAGGTATGGGATGATTGGTAACACTACGGATGGTCATCTCCACATGCACGTTATTGTTCCGGACACGGCACGATGATGCAGTGTAGGTTTTGGATGCATGTACTATACCGCTTCATGAGTAGCTTAAAAGCATGGCTCGTTGCTTCTCTCGTGATGGCACCCGAATCGAACTGCACATGCGGTATTAACCCCCCCCCCCCCTTTTTTTTTTTTTACGCCAGTAATATTGGAATTTAACTGCGAACCACAGCATGTCGCATTGGTGTTGCTCACCGATCATCACAACCCTTTTAACCCCGTTCTGCGTCACAGAGCAATGAATCACGCCGTGGAATGTTTTACAGTGAAAGCGAGATCACAACGAGGGACGCGTGCGCTGTAGTTGTCCACTGCCGGTGTCCGTAACCATTATTGAACGAAATAAGCAATGAAAAACGCAAAGGACACAGCGAGATTCGAACCCGGGTCTCGTGCGGGCCAGCACAGTATTGTATACCGCACAGCCTTGCCGGTGCTTGAAACTCCGTTGCCAACTTGCCTTGCAGGCTTGATGTCGGAAAACAAATCGCGTTAGTATGAGTACCGTTAGTATGACAATGCGAATAGCGTATCGAGTGGGTCGTCCAATGGTCCGATTCATTACAAAAGCTTGTTCTTGTTTACCCACTTCAGGTAGAATTTCTTTGTCGTCGTCAGCCGCTGCACAAAAAAAAAAGTGCACAAAATTTCTTGCAAATGTGCAGGGGATATCACGCTTCTCCGAAGACTGAAGAAAGATAGCATTGTGAATACCGGTCTACTACGCGAAAATTATTTATGGCGTAGTGTGTACCCTGCAAGTGTGCTTGTAGCAGTTCCTTGGTTAAAATATCTCGGTTAAATAAACCTCGGTTAACCTCGGAGCATACCTCGGTTAAAATAAATGAATACAATGGGAGCTGAGGGACTAAAATATTTTACCTTGCGCGCATTCACCGATGCCGATTAGAAGGTGAAAGCTGGGTCAATACTGTCACGGGGTCGTGACGTGGCCGAAGACTTCGTGTTGGGATTTAACTGTTTATTTGGGCGAACCTGTGCCCGGTAAACGGAAAGTCCAATTACAGCAGCAGTCTTGCACAGATAGCAGTCTCGGACTGATAGCGGCGAACGGAGCGTTGGCCTTCGATCAACAACTCACAAGCGGCGAAGCGCGTTGGCATTTATACTCTTGCCGTCGAATGTTCTATCGCTGGCGGTGGCGTACGTTCCAGAACAATCTGTACCGTTCGCACAGTGGGCGTGATCTTATCGAAATGATCTACTACAGTCCGGAACCTTCTCGAAAACTGCAGGCGAGGTTTGCGCTGAGAATCGTGTCGTGTTTTGGGACGATAACAAAAAACTTGGGAAATGGAACGTGGCAATACAAATCAACGTTCTCACGACAAAAAAAAAACAAAAAAAGAAACACTGTGTTCCTTATGCAACCTCCCAAGACGACTCAATATCGAATGCTATCCTTTATGACTAGTCCTCATCATCATTACCATAATTGATTACGATGGATGATTTTTGATGGCGTTCATCTCGTCGATGACTACAGCAATGACGGCGGTCACTCTTCCCGTTTGACGAAGCATGCGAGGCTTTTAAAGTACTTCAAATTAAAACAAAAAAAAGTGGCGTTCGTGTGACTCAACCAACTGACGACAATGGAGTAACGCGGAAAAGGTTCGCTCTGGAACACGCCGGGCCAGGCCCTGCAGTGTGTCGTGGGTCGGGCCGAAGAACTAAGTGACACCAGCAGTTTTGACAAGCATGACACGAGGCACGACGAGCCAAGTACCTCAATGGAATCTTGCGAGACGTCTTACTCTTTAATACTAATTATTTGTCGTATTTCTTGTCTCGGTGCGGGAGCTGTCGCACGCATTGGTTCATTGCCGAGGTAAGAAATATATATAGGGCAACGAATTTCAGGAACGGGCGTAAGAACGTAGCCCCAAGCGTAACGCGGACAAAACGGAACTGCGAAATGAATGTAGCCGACCAGATGGTCAGGCAGATGTGAAACAAATTTACCAATGAAATCGTCTCTCGTTAGTTATAGCAAACATACCGCTTACAGCACTTGGAGGCGACGGCATCACTGGAAGCGGGTCGAGGTCACGCGGCGGAGCGTCCAAGTCAAGCGTACTGACAGCAGTAAATGCACCGTTTATTGCGCCGATATCGATGTGCAAAGCCAACATGCGAGTTTTATTCTTCGCTTCTATACGGATATTTCGCCCGTGGACAATGACGGCGACGACGCCGGCACATCATTTTCAGAGACTAGCCCCCGTATTCACAAACGCTCCTCGACTCGACTTTCACCCTTCACTTGACAAGAGTTGAGCACTGCGCCACAGCTTGGCTAAAAAATGGCGTTGTGCTACTCAAGAATCGCAGCAGATTATCGCTGATACGCAGTGACTTGCCGTGCCTAGAGACGGCGCTTATATCGGCTTTCTCAAGTGAAGGTAAATCGTTGAGTGAAGGGACGTTCTAGAATACGGGGGTAGGTCTACTTCACGCCGTCGCGTCAAGCTTTCCGAAGTCTTAGGGGCGCACAGCAGCGTCTCATGCATAGGCAAGTGATATGCGAGTTTTGTGCCACACGTGACTGACGGAAAGGATTTCAGGACTTGTCTCACAAGGAGGTCACATTATTTTATGACGTGCGCATTGTGTTGGATATATATTTGCATCTTCCTACGCCAGTTTTGGCGTATACACCAAGTTTTGGAGACGACCAGGAGAGCCATGCACAGTAAGAATGTACGCGGCAAGGTCGAAGTGCCCTTGGTTCTGTAAGAAATGATGTGCATTAAAAAGCGATACAGATATATAGGCGATAACATAATAGCACTGCGTTTAATGCGGCCGATGAGGGTGAACGCGCAGTCTCGAGACGTCGTCTAGAGGCCCATAGCTTCGACCAGCTCATAAACGCAGTTGCACTGCTGCAGACGAGCTTGCCAGGATAGCAGCTCGTCGCGCTCGGCGCGCCCTCGGTTCTCGGGTAGCTCGGAGCGCAGTTTGTGCAGCACGCAGTCCATCACGGCGCCCAGCCACATCACGTTCCCGTAGAAGCGAGGGGCACCGTGGTCACTGTGTGTGGCGCGCAAACGCAAAATGCGTCTTCGGAAAAAAGAAGAAAAGAAGCAGTTGCGATTTAACCGTTAAATACGACAGTTTACCTAATGAATAGCGCGAAAAAAATCAGAGACGAACAAGTGCGTTGGACGGGCTCCGCAAAAGGTACCCCTTTGTTAGTGTATCTTTCTTTCCGTACCGGACCATTCGGCACACGCAGTGTGTGACGAATGTTGTTTAAGCATTTTGTGCATTGTATTGTGCAATAAATGTTTCAGTTGGTAGTCAGCACTCTTTCCATGTACCACGTCTTTTTGTCTGTTTTTTTTTCTCTCGTGCTGTTCATTAAGTACACAGCCGTACCAGCTAGCCAGTTTAGTACACAACCGTACCAGCTTAAGTACAGATCTTAAACAGCTGAAGCATGAAAAGGTAATAACGCGTACTAAGGAAACAACGAGCCCGTTGTTACCTTTTTGCGCTTCAGCTGTTTAAGGCATGGAATACCAATTAGCCCACTCCCACACCTTGCTTAAGTATACAACCGTACCATTAATGGCATATTCGTGCCTGCTAGCGAGCGAGCCAACCTAACTAAGTGTACGAACGTCACTGGCGAGTTGAAGCGCATAAATGTTTATCGGCGCGTGTTTACATGCACTATAAATGGCGCAGGAAATTCACACGACCTGAGCAGAAGCGTCACTTGTGACGTCCAACCACTTCCGTAAAGCTTGATTGAGAAAAAAGATACTGCCTGGCGTTGCGCAAGTATCACTATACTTTGCCCGTTTAAACGGCTGACCCGTGTGAATGGGAAAGCCAGTAATCTACGTCGTGTTACTCCCTGCTTCTCAATATTTTGCTAGCATCCCTGCCCTCACATCCTGAGTCGGCAGAAACGTGCTGTTCATACCTATGACGTCATGTGTGACGTTTCTGCTTGGGTCACGTGATACATTCGCATGTTTTCGGCTGTCTCACTGTTTAGGATATGAAAACGCACCACAGGGATGGAAGGAATGATGGGACAGACAAACGTGATGAGGTGAAGTACGTATGCCTTCCCCGCTTGTCACCTAGGCTACCTCTCTTTTCTTCTTACTAGCCAATTTTCGATATGCTGCAGAAACGAGCCAAAACAGCACTGCATCTGAATTATTTTTCAAATTCTGTAGTTACCTTACTTTTATAGCCAGCACAGAAAACAGGTAGCAAACATTACGTAATAGTACCGGGTATGATGCGAATAAATACGATATGCTCCACACGGACCATCATCCATTTTGTCACTGCTGATGCTAACGCATTAAATCAGTTCATCGGTTGGTTACTAGAATGTGCCCAGACTATTACAAATTTAAATTTGTTTTGAATGATACTGCGTACACTGTCTTTCAGAAGTCCTCCGAATCTACGTAAATTTTGCACAGGTATCAATAAATGCAGATTTGTCAAAAACGTCACAGTTTCGAAGCGATAAGCACGAACCAATGAATGCGATAGCAGTGATTTCGAATAAACGAAGTAAGACAAGCAGCCGACTCCTTTAACATCCGACCTAGCTGCAGCAAATGAGGCGCCACTAGAGATATGTGCAGCTTTAGCAGAAACTGGGTAGCGAGAATATGGCTTGCACGAAGGTATATCTATGTATGAGCCGTATGCTAATCCCTGTAAAAATAAGGAGTGTGCGACAACGGCCGGAGACTAATTCAAGTACACAGTTTCTGCCAGAGCCAAACAGCACGTCTTAAATAAATGGCATTTCTACCTGAATTCCGAACGAGGGCTGTCATTCACATTTTCTTTGGACGCCGCGTCGTGCCTGTCATCGTCCTCTGCACACAAAACATCGTGAAAAAATGTCACCATTTCACTAAATGGGAAAGCACGTGTGAAAGCTGATATAAAATAGAAATACAAACAAGAGACAGTTTCCCTATCACGCTTTCTGCGACTTGAGTTTGGGCACGGCTGGTCTGGAGGCACGCTTGTTCTTAGAAGCGCACGCTTCCAGACCGGCCGTGGTTTGGCGACAGGCTTTGTCTAATCTTCACTGCGTTTCTCCAGAAGACCCTCTGCATAAATCTAAGTAAGATATGACGTGTTTATTATACACGACCTTTAACTCAATAGTGGAAAAGACAAATGTGGGTAGAAACTGGTTAGGTTTACTCCACGCTTGTTCTCCTTCTTTCGGTTGAATCGTAATGGCGGAGTGGCAAGGGCGAAGCCAGGGGGTGGCACACCAGGACGCATAATGTTAAGAAAAAAGACAAAACGCCCTGTAAGTTGGCAAAATACTGTGGCAAACTGAAACAGTGTTTCAGGCATGAAATCATTTCTCAATTAACTTTGTCTCAAAAGAGAAATAGTTAGTCGACTGAATGGTGGTTGAGCGGACGGGGCAGTGTCACAATGAATGTAAGCAAAACGTGCCTTCAGAGTCGATGGCGAAGGACAGGCATCCGGCCAAATGCGCTTTCAGCCCGGCGCTCTCGATTGAGATGGGCGTCGTCCTATTGGGCAGCCGGTACTCGAGGCTCGCAGCGTCGGTCATGGCCACCAGCAGCTTGTCGGCGTCCACGCCCGTGTGCCGGAATCCGAGGGCGCGTTCAGCCACGGCCAAGCAGCAGGCTGCCTGCTGAACCAGGCTGCGGCCTTGCACCGCGCTGCGCAGCTGCCATAGACAAAGGCATGGTCATAATGCGCAGTTCATGAACCGTAATTATACACAAGGCGCAAATACATGAGCCGACAGCAGCGGATTTAATAGGCTTGCGCGGCTGAAATTTCGTACTTGGTTCCATAGACGTGTGGCAGGGTTCCCCTTCATAGGGGGGGGGGGGCGGTCGAAGGTTTGTTGCAGCACCCTGTTAGAATTGAAAAAGGAAACCCCTTCTTCCTCCTTGCACCCCCCCTCCCGAGTCATAGTGCCCCCTCCCTAATATATTGTTGTATGGGACAGGCTTAGCGCATCTCGCGCATAAGTGCATTAGAAAAATGCCCCCCCCCCCCCCCCGCGCACGCCTATATAGCTCGGATTCTTCAAGTAAAAGCTTCCGTGTCGAACCGAGAGTTTCACGGCTGGCCAAGTCGTTCCGATTACAAAAGGTACGTTGAATCGACCAGCTGCAACCGGTAAGCCAGGAGCAATTAAGAGACACTAAAGGCAAAATATAAAGTCGGTGCGTATTTCTAAAATGGTGTTTCGTAAACTTCGTAGTGTCTGTTTCTTGCTAACGAAATGCTTAGATGACGATGATATGATAGATTTAACGTCCCGAAATCACCATATGGTTATGTGAGACGCCGTAGTGGAGGGCCTCGGAAATTTAGAACACCTGGAGTTCTTTAGCCTGCACCCAAATCTCAGCACACAGGCCTACGGCATTTTCGCCTCCGTCGCAAATGCGGCCGCCGCAGCCGGGATTCAATACCGCGACCTGTGGGCCAGCAGACGAGTACCTTAGCCACTAGACCACCGCGGCAGGACAACGAAATGCTTAGTTTAATAAAAGAAAATTGTGCTCTATTGTTCCACATAACGTTCGCACAATTCAAGTAATTCGCTTCCGATAACAGACTTCTGACGTAACATTCATCATGCGAGCACTGCCCGACGGCTGACTTTTATAGGAATCAGATTGAAATGCAAACGTTTAATATCCGCAGGGCAATGGCATGTTTGTAGTCTAAGTTAGTTAGACTCCTCGCGATCAATCGTCTGGGGTCCTGCTACGCCGTCGGGCTTATGTAACATGGCGCGAGTCTTGTCCTGCGTTTACCTTCGTTTCTTGTTTACTAAGCCGCTGCTCTGTTTAATATCGACGTCGTTCTCAAGCGTTGATATTACACGCTTACGTAGTATCTTTGATTCCGGCGTCTCTTCAAATTGCAGTCGGGCCGGACTGGCACTGCGGGGAAGCGAGATGACAGCAACAGCGGTTACATTCGTTGTCCGGGCATATAATCACGCACTTGCCTTTTGGTAAGCAGTTCGTAAGAACTTGAAGTGCGTGTCTTATGACGAAGATATTGATATGAAAAAATGCACTGAGCTAATTGATATAGCTATAATTATGTTGGTATAGCAGCCTTGAGAAACATGCTGCCACCCCTTTTTTTTTTTCCTTTCCGCACAAAAAAAAAAAGGAAAAAAAGTGAGGCAAAGTTCACAAAGCAGTTCGATAGCGGCTTCTGTTTTCGGTAGGTCAGCCACCCTTGGTAATACGAAGACACGTGAAGATTTACTACGCCGTGGCATAATCATATTACCCGCATCCACTTTGCTTATCAAAATAACCGGATCAATATAGCTTACATAAAAATAAACTATGGGTTTGAACCAAATGTGCCGTACACTTTAATTTGACGCACTCACTGACGTCACCCCGTACTTATGACGTTTTTGCCATCACGACTGAAGCAGTTTCCTGAAGAACATTTTGATATGTTTCATTTTTCTTAATCGCGAACACTGTACAACAAGCACTTGATTCGCGCAACAGATGCATGTAAGCGAACATTAGCCACAAAATTAATTGAAAAAAGAAAACAAGGTTTACGAGAAGTTTTGCAGAAACGCGACCGAACGTTCAGCGATGCTCTCGCTTTTCAGTGATTACAATTATAAGTTAATTTTAATTTAATTATTCTGGATACTTTGATATACCACTTGCATATTACAGCAGGTCGCGGGATCAAATTCCGGCTACGGCGGCTGCATTTTCGATGGAGGCGAAAATGCTGTATGCCCATGTGGTCCCCAGGTGGTTGAAATTTCCGAAGTCCATCATAATCATATGGTGGCTTTGGTGCGTTGAACCTCACATATCAATAAATTACGTGCATATTACACAATAAACAATTATATCGGGTCAGTTGGTATGAATCCATCTTGGTAGGAAGAGCCGCAAGTTATACACGGCCTTGTGTCAATGTGTCATGTCGCTTGTGTCGTGTATTCTGTGTATAAGTTGCTGCGCTTCCTAATCAAGATGCATATTACAGCTGCGTAATAAAGTTGTCCGCATTAAATGCTTTCGACCTTGATAAGAATTCTTTAGAAGCAAAGTTATTATTTTATACCAACAACACAAGTCTACAATCAAAACAATAACCTTCTTACCCACAAAAAAAAAACACACGAGTATAATTAGATTGCGCAGTCTCAATGCCATGCCTCAAATGTGCTATTATACTTGTTTGGAGAAAAGGTGGGCGTTTCGAAAGAACCAACACCATTTTTGACGGCATAGCTTTGGTCCACGGCACTTACCGTGATGCGTGACAGCGGCTTTCCCGCGTAACTTAGCTCGAACACAATGAAGTGCCGCGTTAGGCAGCATTGATTTGTGCCTGCAACGAGAAGAATGATGACGAACACAGAGTAACCTGTCGGCATGGAAACTCGCATGGCTACAAATGCAGCATCAGTGTGGATGCTAAGCTGTAATAAAGGATCTCTGACACAAAATATCGAAGACGAGGTAATGAGCGAGATATTTATGTGGAGACATGCACAACATTTTACGAGGTATCAGGGACAAATATAGCCTAGAACATATTTGAAATCAATTTTCAAAGTGCCCGCCGCGTGAGTAAGTGAGCTGCGGAGCCCTCTCGCGACGCCAACCGACATCAACGCTGGGGCAATGTAAACAAATCTACGTCACGAGTTTCTGTTGGTTGGTTGCTGGCACGCGCCCCGCGCTACCTGCGATTTCCTCCTCCATGTTTGCGGTTTCGCGCATGCTGGCCATAGAGTTTCCTAAAATTAACTAGGGCGCTGCCATCGTTCAACGACCATGGGAACGATGGGTAGTACACACATTTGCCTAGCCTTCGTACTTGCGGGCGGCGAATCGTACTTGCGGCTTCGTTTATTGCTGTGTTTCGGTTTTGTTTTAAAAGAAAGATTCAACCCTTTTGAAATTTGGTACCCGATTTGGAAAGGTAAGTCTTAAAAAAAGGTGGTGAAGCGCAACCGCTGAACATTTGCTAATATTTGTTTCGTAAGAAAACAGCTTCAAGACACACGAACACACATGGAGCCAGAAGCAGGCCAGGAGTACGAAGATTAGACAAATGTGTGTACTACCCATCATTCCCATGCTCGCTGAAGCGCCGTGCATTGCATCTCCCGTAGACTTTAGCGCCAGAGTTCCCTCTAGTGTATATTGGGAAACTCTATAATGCTGGCTGCCAGTGCGGCGCCCGCTCACTAACTTTCGCGCGTGGATGCCACGTCACAGTTTTGCGTTGTCACGAGGCCAGCTGTGTTTACCTTGCCGCCAAAACTGCTCCTGCCTGCCACGGTGCTCTCTGAAAGCGAAACTGAATGCTGGGCGCTCTAAAAACCTCTATCAATAAATAATCGTTGCGCACTCGCGCAAACCAGTCTTCCAGCCGTGATAAGCAGGTCATAGGATACTCACAGTTAAAAAAAAAAAAGATACATTTTTTTTGTTTTGGTGGCACTGCTTGTTTAAGAGACTCATTAAAACAAACACCGCGTACGAAAGGTGGCCGAAAGATCACATCAGTACAATTACTACGTCGTCCAATTGAAAAAAAAAAAAGTAGTAACGAAGTGCTAATAGGCAATCAGCAGCACGAACTCGCATATACAAAGGAGGCTAAATAATTAATTGTCTCTACATCTAACAACAACAAAAATTGTTTAGGAGTCATACGAGTGATTTGCGCTACTCCGAGAAAAATGACACTTTGCTACTTATTTACGATAATTGTATCAACACACACAAAAAAATATGGCAGGCAGAAAAAACAGCGCCAACTGTTCACGTTACGCATTTTCATGCGTAAGGAGATCGTCATGTACTCGGGAACAGATTATTTCTGTGGGAAACCAAAGAAAGTGGCTATAGTGTGTGTACCCTTCCATCGGCGGAAGGCCGCAAGCAGATCGGAGGCGTCGGGGCTGCCACCGTCTGCGCCGGCCATCTCGGAGGCGAGGCTCTCGTTCAGGGACTCGCTCGACGAGGCGATGTCCTTGTTGCCGCTGCGCAGAAGCCACTCCGGGAACTGGTCGAAGACGCACGCAATCCTGCTTGCGCAGTGGGTTTGTGTGTGCATTAAAAAAACAAAAAAAAAAAACTTCACATTAATGCCGCACAATTTTCAAAAAAAATGTTGTAGACGGTTTAAATTAATACTGACACCCATTTTCGAAGCTGGCTTTATTCTTTCACACAGGTGTGCTCAGATTTGGGTGCACGTTAAAGAACCCCAGGTGGTCGAAATTTCCGGAGCCCTCCACTACGGCGTCTCTCATAATCATATGGTGGTTTTGGGACGTTAAACCCCACATATCAATCAATTCTTTCACACAGGTATGTACACAGAAAGGGCTCTGAACAAGTGTGAAGGTGGGAAAGTGCTGATAAGATTTCCATAATGAAGTTAACTTTCGCATGGCGCGACCACTGACATCGATAGTAGCGTGACGTTGTGCTACAATGTCGATTTGGGTGGCTTCATGCGTCAGTAGGGAGTAAGTATTGACGTCATCGCGGCTGTCATTTTGTTGTATAGAAAACACAGTGAAAGGCACACATTGTTATCTCGATCTTCTTATCACCAGAAAGTCAAGCTGCGAACTGTACGACAAGATGGCGCATGACGAAGTCATGTGAATACTCGCTATAGCTAGTCGTGATGACGCTTGGCACCAATACACATAAAATAGCCCCTTGCACGTCACCGAAAACATTTAAAACCGCTTGTGGACCATCAGCGGAAGCACGCAGCGGAGAGGCCGCGGAAACCTCACGATATCTAGCGTCAGAAAGTGATGTGAAGCTAATACAGCGGCGTGGTGTCTGGGAACAGTGGAAACAGAAACTATCTTTTAATAATATGTACTTAATTTTTCAGGTCCCTCTCACGCTTATCAGTACATTTTCCAGGCTCTTGTACTCTCATTTGACGTAAAAAAGAAAATTTTTAGGGTCAGTATGCACGTTTAATATTCCTGCATCTCTAGAGCTCAGTAACCAAATTACGACCTAGAAAAAGTAGCTTGTTTTCTAAATGTGGAGAAATTAACGGCTCAGAAACAACGCTGATTGCACTTGTTAACAATATAGCCTTGTGGTTCATAGGTGAATAGCAAAACAAAAAATAATGCAAGATGCTCTAACCGTTCAACCTCGATGAAATTTGGTGTTCGGTAGTGGGTCCCATGCTTCAACATGCTCAGCTTGCTGGAAAGAAAAACGAAGGTACATCTTAATGACAGGCAGCGAAAGATACCTCTTGAAATTGACCTGCCTATACTTTTGAACCGATCAATGTGAAAAAAAAATATCTCTTCGTTTACATGACTCATGCTGGAGAGGGGGTCTTTCGTAAGACATTACTATTGAAGAACGAAAATTATGAGTATCACCTAACGATTTTAGACCCACTAACAAAATAAAAATGCACGAGAAACAGTTCATGGCTACGTGAGAGAAAAGCGACACTTTGCAGCTGCCTAACTCCAGAACTTAGCTTCTATTAGCGCGGCACATATGAAAAGGAAAGAGGAGGAAAGAATACAGAGACGTCAAGACAGGTAGGCGCTAAACTTCCAACTGTTTATTTCATGCACTCGACACCCATCTTATACATGCGTAGAAACACGACTCATCTTGCACGTGGTGACATCCCAAGAAACGTCATTTCCTTATCTGTCAAAGCAATCGAAGGTGAACTCACACACAAGTTCCCCATTTTTTCTATTGCCTCGGCTTCTTTGATCTCACGTGTCAGCTGATTGCGAGACCGGCTGATAACGGTGCAGCTATACAGATCAGGGGAGCACCCACACCCCTTGCAGTGCGCCGCCAAGAACCCTCCCGCTGAAAGTTTATTTCTCGCGTTGTAAGCATGTTCCCGCAGTCTATCATTAAGACACCGCTTAGTCTGTCCTATGTAATATCTTCCACACGATATTACATAGGACAGACTAAGCGGTGTCTTAATGATAGACTGCGGGAACATGCTTACAACGCGAGAAATAAACTTTCAGCGGGAGGGTTCTTGGCGGCGCACTGCAAGGGGTGTGGGTGCTCCCCTGATCTGTATAGCTGCACCGTTATCAGCCGGTCTCGCAATCAGCTGACACGTGAGATCAAAGAAGCCGAGGCAATAGAAAAAATGGGGAACTTGTGTGTGAGTTCACCTTCGATTGCTTTGACAGATAAGGAAATGACGTTTCTTGGGATGTCACCACGTGCAAGATGAGTCGTGTTTCTACGCATGTATAAGATGGGTGTCGAGTGCATGAAATAAACAGTTGGAAGTTTAGCGCCTACCTGTCTTGACGTCTCTGTATTCTTTCCTCCTCTTTCCTTTTCATATGTGCCGCGCTAATAGAAGCTAAGTTCATGGATAACCAACTCGCCCGAGCCACAACACTTTCTAACTCCAGAAATTTTTCCATTATTTATTCTCTTACCCACACACACCGAGACGAGCTAGTTTCAGGGACTGATGTAGAGTCTTTTCCTCACCTCAAGAATGTGTATACATCTACACAAGTGCCTCGAAAGATTTTCGTTTTCGTGATTCTGACGCAAGCGTCAGACCTGTATTTCTAACATGCACCTTCATAGAGATTATCATACCTGCCTGGTTAGCCCAACACAGGTGGACCAGACACAGGTTAACGAGGAGTAGGTCTCCCCTGACAGTTAGCGCTCGGTGGCATCACTTTGATATTATTTGTCGCTGATGGACGTCATTGGTGTGCGTACATTCTATCTTTGAAAACTTTACTTACCTTCCTTGATCGTCATGTTGGCATCCTCCAAAATAATCTTCATGCTTACCCTGCCCCGACAAGCAAAACAACTGAGCAAGGTCATTATTGATTGCATACAGATACGTCCAGCTTTAAAAATAAATACTATGTCTTTATAACTGCTCTTAGACCATGCCAGCCTGCAATCAACGCACGTAAGATGCATCCGTTATAACACCTGTAGGTACTAACGACTCTCTTCCCACGGTCTCTGTCACTGGTGATATCCGGATTAGTTAGTGTCTCGCGTCTTCGCCTCTAAATGCGCTTGTCTTTAATCACTTATAATGCAGACATTCAGAGGAAGATGGGTGACAACTGCGCTTGTCGAAACTTCGAATCGAGTGACATCCCGCGTTCACAAATGGTTTATTGCTCCAAGTAGTAATGCAATTAAGACAAACTAAATCGCTAGTTTTCTTCAAGAAACACAGAGCAAAAGAAAAAAAAAAGAAATCCAGCTACGGTTGAAGTACATGAAGCCCAAACATTCAAAGTGTCACCACTAACTTACAGGTAGCACTTAATGGCTGAGGCGATGGTGTCGACCTGCTGCTCGGTAAGGTCTCCCGAGACGGGCACCACTTTGAGTACGGTCCGCCTGGGCACGGAGGTTACCTGGAAGACTTCGCTGTTGCGTCCGTGGGCCAGCCATTTGGAACGGTGCTGATTCCTGGGTCACCCACACGCACGAGTAAGTGAGAGCCTTACATGCCTCGAAGGACGCGAAAAGTTATCGTCGTCGTCGTCAACATGAGTTATGTCACGAATCATCGCGTGATGACGTGACCCTACGACGCCGTCATTACGTCACATGCCGCTAAAATATCTGACGCCATCGCGAAGTGCCCTGATGACGTCATTACATTATATCATCGATGAGTCAAACGTGGGGCAATCCCGGAAGCACGAGAAAACCCCTTTTGAATTACCCTTTTAAATTACACTACAAAACCTCATGAGCCGAAAAAAATTCCCAGTGACTTCGATCTCGGAGGCCATGTAAAGGCGCGATGGGGGACTAATAATGCAATGGACTGCAAAAAAAAAATGTGGCCTTTGATTTTGATTAATCTTCGGCAAGTGCATGTTAAGCAGTGTTGCTTTTTTTTTCTTTTTTAGCTGCGTTAGTAAATTATCCTGTCTCAATATGAAAGGAAAGCCATGTAAGCCACAAGAAAGATTCGAAAATTCAAGACTGCTAACGATACCACCGTGAAGCTGCCGCAACAGATCGTTAATTACTTTTGGCAGCGCCCGCTCGAAACAATGGTAACTGCATGGGTAAAAATAAATAATGCTGTACTATACACTTGAACAAATATTGAACTTGGACAAATTCAAAAGCTTTCACTGCACCGAGGCGGCCTAAATGAGAATTCATTGCGGTTCTCGCTGTCTATTTAGCCTTTAAAGTAGAAACGTGAACGCATAAAAGTGAGCATGTCAATTAATTGTCCAATAAAACAAGTAGTTACTTGAATCTCTTAAACTGCGATTGAATGAAAGAAATGTTAAATGAATGAATGGATGAATGAATGAATGAATGAATGAATGAATGAATGAATGAACACGCCATAGAAACGCCGACATCAGCAGACAGTGGCCGATAGTTAGCCAACACAATGCTACAGTAGTAGCCATAATTTACCCAACGTTTGCCCACAATGGCCCACTTTAGTCAGTGTTGATAGTATGCGAAAAAAAAAATGCGGCAGCTAGCTTTCACTTTTTAAGGCGAGTTGAATCCGGTCGAAGCTATATTCGACATGTTGGACACATCCTGTTGCAAAAAAAAAAAAAAAAAAAATCCTCGACGAATACGATGCTACTTCATGCGAATTATGAGCGCAGCTTCATGTTCGGACAAGGCCAACTGTGTTCGAAGTTTTTTGCTTTTCCGCAGTTGTCGCAATGTGTACCATTCGTTACATTTTGCCGCATAAACCGCCAATGCTCGAGTACTACGCACACCACTCTGTGTATTGCAGGCGTCCCTAACCAAGCGAAACGCCGACAGCCCCGCCATGACAAGCGAAGTAAGCCGCAATGCACAGGCCGGTCCTGTACTACAGTGCCTAGTATACGCTCCAGCTCCGACTGAGGGGCCAGCGCGCATTAATGAGCAAAATAGCAGTTAGACGTCATAGGCTCGCGGTATCGACAGACTCCGCGTTCCACCTCTTTCGAAAGTCTTCGTTTGCTCTGTCGGTTACGTTGACGACGCTAATAGAGAGTTTTAGTACTGCGTACGCTGCGTACGTGGCAGCGTTGCGTACGTAAGGACGCCACGTTCTGCGTAGTGCGCATGCGCAGACCGCGACGTGCACGTATCGCATTACGTACGCAGCCGCTACGTACGCACGCATGAGTTGTGTGCGTGCGTACGTATGAGGTGATCGCGCCACTCTCGAACAAGTTCGCGACAGCGCGAGACTTCGTTTTACAAAATGGTGGAAGGCAAGCACCGACTGGCTCTGTGGCTTAAAATATGGCCATGATCTGGCTATAACACTTGGATTGGCTCACATTGGCTGTCAACAACACGTACTTCTATTTTGATATACCAGATGGCACAACACGCTTCACGCTCGTTACGTACGTAGGTACTACGGCGTACTAAAAGCCGATTAGTGGCAAACGACGCCACGTAACGCAAGGCGCTTGCGTGATGCGTACGTAGCACCATTCCGCAGTACTAAAACTCTCTAATGCCAGCTGCGACGCCGCTCAACGCAGAAACGGGCGCCCAAGCGCTGCTCTCTGAAAAAAGGACGATGGAGAAATTGTACTCGATAACATAATTCTACATATGTGGCTTACCCGTTCGGCAGGAAAGCTAGGAAAGTGAGCGGTGCGTCCTGGTTGCACAAGTCCAGCAGTCTGCTTGGGAACACCTCGATGGGCTGCAGGGATAAGCGTGTCGCGAAAGTGCTTTTGAAGGTGCATATCAGCGAACGCTCTCCTGTCAGTGCAGGTCGCCAGACAAACTACACTTAGGAAATTGTTTTTAACGACACGGTTGTATTCCTTGAATGGGTTATTGCATTCAAGAAAAAAACAACTATTTGGGCAAGTATGTTAAAGGCATATTAAAGGTGTTAAAAAGCACAGAAGTTATAGTTTGGGACTCGTGTCATCTCTTTTTGCTTTCTGAGTGTTTCTCGCTGTTGGGCATTTCTTTCAGCACTTCCATGTTTGCGCTGCAAACCTTTTCAATACGCTTCGGTATCTCTTGAACTGTTTTTCTACGACAATGCACGAGAAGCTTGTACGTGTGATGAAATAGCCAGAATAAAAGAAAGGGATTTTTAGTTTTTTTTTTTTGCGAGTGGTCCATTTATGATGTTGTACACAACGAAGTGAATGAAATGACCGGGAAAAACGCGGAAGACGTTAATTGCTGTCTGTAGTGTACTAATTTGGACATAAATTGCAATAAATTGAATGGGTCGAAAAATCACCCTTTCGGTCAGTGGGATCTGAACCTACCTTTTCGAAGGTTGTGAGCTCAGACCTCCCTGGGAAGGGTCATATTGCTCTACACTTCAGTTCATTGAAATCTACGTCACATTTAGTACACACTACAGTTGAAGACAGCAATCAAACTCATCTATGCCTTCACTGGCATAATTGTCTGTTCTATTCATTTGCTTGAATAGGCCGCGTTCTTTCACTAGCTTTATTTTTAATCCTATGCGGCCAGATACTAAGGATTACGGAGTGGATCCACTCAGTTCACAAGACATTCCGGCTAAGAATCGATTCTCAAGAAGACATTGGTTTAAAATCTGGCAACACGAGATTATTCAACAAAATAGACGTGTTTTGCTCTTAATTCTTGAAAACATCTTGGAAAGGTGATTAGTTGAAAAAAGAAAAGTGAAGTGCACAACAACATAAGTGCATTTGACTGGTAGTTTGATGGCTTTATCCAAATATCACTGTGAGGTGGCGGAAATATATTTTTTTATTGACACCACGTTCACCGTTGTTACGGCGAAGTTTGGATTATACACATTTGAAATCATGATATCAAGTGAAAATAGGGGACTTCGTTTCTCGAATAAGCATGTCGTGTATATTTGTTGACACAAGTCTCATTGCTAAGACACTATTGTGTTCGGCTATGGAATACACTTCAGGAGTAAATAAAAATAACCATGTGGCACTTAATATTGCCATCTATGGTATTTTTTAAATAAATTATGCACAGTATGGCACCTGGTTTACGGTATACAGTCATCTCTCGTGAACTTACTTACAGCGCAACACCAGAAAAAATACAGGACAGGGAAGGAGCAAAAGAGAAAGAAAAGCGCCGTCTTTTCTTTCTCTTTTGTTCCTTTCCTGTCCTGTATTTTTTCTGGTGTTGCGCTGTAAGTAAGTTCACGATGTATCCTAACCATTTGGCCCAACTAACCGTCTTACTACAGTCATCTTTACTCACCCGCTTGACGCTTTGTTTGCTCTTTATTATGACCTCAGGAAGGTCTGAAAGGCAAGGATGTAACATTAGAGCTAACACAAAGTGGATCAAAACACATGCACGGCGTCAACTGAGGAATAAAGACTATGATGATTACGGACAATGAAGGCTCGTTCACAGCTGCGTCAAGCTCCAGCCACGTCATTAAGTTACTGACGTATGCTGGTAAATGGCTGCTTTAATCTCAACACCACTGGTCCGGCTCAGTCGATTGCTGTTCCGAGTTTTCAGTCACATGACTGCTGTCGCGAATTTCCGAACCAATCGCATGCGCAGGTACGAGACGTTATCTTATTTTACGGCGCACTGACAATGTCAGACTTGTGCTGACAGACTTGTGACCACAGGTAAAAGTCAGAGGCATATGTGTGCACCGGTCTCCTTGAGCCGCTTTTTGGCCGCCAATCGCAAACTCGCGCGCGACCAATGTAAATCGCCGGTGTATATTGACCTTAACAGTCCCAGAGTTTCAATCCCAGAGCCCAAGAGCGACAAATTTCTATCAACCACGCCCATTCAAGTGCGAAATTATCGGCAAGCTTCTGAAACGATGACCACGTACCGCCCGGAAGCGACCACCTGGCTGACCGCGGTCCCTCGCTTATTTCAGACGGTGCGTAGTTGGCTGAACGTGTTCTGTTGCCATCGAGATCCCGCTGCGACTCCACGCTGCTGGTGTGGACGTCCTCCTCGTCACTGCCGACTGCCCCTTGCTCGTCGTCGTCGTCATCGTCGGTGCTGTCTAGCAGCCTCTGAGTTAGCGAGCCATGTTCGAGCAGCAAGGGACGCTGGTCTACGAGCGGGTACGATTCGGCGAATCGCCTCCACGATGTTTCCGACGCTGAGCGCGACGCGTTTCGACCGCCGTACACGGTCGCCAACGTGAAGAGCATCACCAGAACCGTCAGCGCGCCCGAGCAGGCTATGTAGATCAGCACCTACGAGTTGTAGCAAAACAGCCATTCAGGCTGGTTGATAACGATTCATTTTAAATGCATAATAGCGGGGCGCTGTACAAAATGGACTAGTGGAAAACCTGTGTCATCATCCTCTCCACTTTACTGCGCCCCACTTTTCTCACTGCACCTTATCGTCGCGCATGAAGGTTGAATGGATCACAAATGGTTACTATAGCTGGACTAGTCGGTGCAGTGTGTAACTTACGTAAGAACGCGAAAAAAAAAAAAAGAAAAATACGACCAGAGACACAGGCAACCTCTCAACTGCTTGACAACTAGTGAAGTAAAACGATGTCGCGAAAAATTAGCTCCACTGTCACACGAAGCACGTGTAATAGAATCTTCCCATGTCAACAGGCTTAGTTCAAAGTCTGGAAAGCTAATGCGTCTCAACAGACACACGCCATTCCTGTTAGCTACCTGCCTGTTCATGTATTCGTCGGTGACATCCATGTGCTATGTTCGTATTTCTTCAGGTTGACTTCTTCAACTGTTTGGTCAAGTTTCTGAAAAGAAACAGCTCACGAAATAACGTATAAATTAGAAAGAAACACAGCACCACTGTGTGTTCTCCCTCATTTTCTTGTGGGTGTGTCTGCGCTGTTTTTCGATAAGATTGTATTACTCACCAACTAGCTCGACTTTTTCTTTTATTATATTATCAAACCTGTGTAAAGCACTAAATTGACATCTTTTTTACGTTATATGAGTAAAAAAATAAAACGCGTACGCACCTGGTTCGTGTGGAAAAACTCGCGCAAATTGTCCAAGGCATGCATCCTTCCCGTACCACCTGCATCTCTGGCAGCTACATCGGCTGTTGGATGCTGCTGTCCATCGAGCACCACCTTGCTGTACTTGGGCAGTCGATGCCTGGCGAGCGAGCTTAAAAGTCTGCTCGTGTTGACACCTTCGGCACTGCCGATTTCATGAGCCGGCTGCTCCAGTTTCTTGCCCGCATGGAAGCCATGGCTTACATTGTGCGTGAGAAGCGAGGCACGTCTCGAGGAGCTCGTTGATATCGGGACTGTCTGTAAAGCAGAAGCCGCCGTGGAGCTTAAGGCTGCTGCCAGCGACACGAGTAGCATCCACGTTGCAGGAGATGCCATCTTCTCAAGAATCAGAAGCACCAGTCACACGAGAGTCGTATTCGCTGATGACTGGGGGGCGTCGATGATGATGATGATGATAATAATAATTATGATGATGATGATGATGATGAGCCTTTAGATTTGCTCGCACTCGCCCACAAAGGGAGATTGGCCAAGAACCGGGCGGCAGGATCATCAAGTGAGTTAGTTATGAGTCAGGCATTCAGGTAGTCCCGTAGCGGGAAATAATAATAACAGTAGACTAACAAGGTAATCTTTTTGTTGCCATTATGTACGCGCGCACAGCAGGACAAACCTACCTGTGGCTATTCTTATATCAGAAATGACATGCGCACGCTGGCGCGTGAGCATGATGATACCTTATATATGGCTCATACCCACTAAGGGGGATTGGCCAAAAATGTATTACACAATTTAGACATTTTCAGTATTCAATATTTATGAGAAAAATAACGGACGGTGAAGCAAAAAGGGTGCGATAATTGTGTTTCTCCCGTTCATACCAGACAGTAATTCGTTATCTTGGCTACAAATGAACGTGATTAAAAATTTATATTGCTACTACTACTTATAATAAAGGTAACATTTTTTTTTCATGTTAAGCTATTACTGCACTAATAAAACACAGATAGCAAGTCGAAGTCTCATTCATTTCGTTTCATGAAGGTAGGAACAAACGGCATCAAAAACGTTCTTGTGGCTGAGGCGCTAAGTCGAAGCACCGAAAGTAAGTGTACTGTCACTTGACAGGTTCAATCCCAGCTTAGAAAACGGGATAACAAGAAGTCTTTTCTTAGTAATGTGTACCGGTGACATGACGAAAAATGATCTGAAGTAACGTAGCAAATTGGGCTAGTTGCAACATACTCATCATGATCAGCGCTCAATAAAGCACAGAAAATCTGAAAATAAAAAACTGAAAGTTGAACACTTTCAGTTGTTAGGCAGCTCTTGTGTCGTTCACTTTCTTGTTGTTTTCTGTGCTTTTTTGTGCGCTGATCGTAGAGAGATGGAAAAAAAAAAGCATTGTTTTGGTTTCTAAACAAACGTTGCATAGAGGAGATATTACCAGACCAGCCCTGTGTGAATGCAAATTTAACGGCGGGACACGACAACGTAATCTAGTTAATGCGAATTCCAGTTGTCTGGCAAGACACCACTGAATTTTCCGCGCGAATATGACTAAACTCTGTCTATGGCGTCAATCGCGTCTTCATCCTCGTTAAATATGAACGTGGAATAAAGCCCATTGATACGAAGATTCCGTTCAAAAACCCTGGTGAGTCACGTTGGGTATAGAATGAATTCGAATCTTTATTTATTGCTGTTGTAAAGTTCAAATATGGTTTCTCTTGTACTAGGCATGTGCGAATAAGCCGCACAGGAGATGGAGTAGCAAGCAATGCTTGGTCTTTTGAACTCCCTGGAGTACAAAATAAATTTGTCAAGGGAGCACTATAGCATGGTCAAATGCGCTATAATAGCCACTGGCCGAAGGTGAGGCAGCAAGGTTCAATAACTCAGTATCTACGTCAGTCCACGAAGCCGCCCTGAACCATCTTATGGACTTGCCTTGTGCTGCAAACGGCTCGCCGACGCCATTTACGACGTGCGAAACTTCAGCGCACCAGGCCTCCTGAACTGTGGATACACGGTCCACATATTAGGTCCATCGTAGACTTCATGAAGGAAACAAGTTTGTGCAACTATCTGCAAACAGTATAGCAATATGTCTACTTAGAACTGGTAGTAACTGTGGAGCCTAACCATGAAAGTGCCGTCGGGCAACTCACGAAAAAAAAAAGGCAGCATATCCACGGGGTGAAGGATGGAGAGTGGGGTGAGGCATCCGTCCGTCCATTCGTTCTTGCTTCCGTCTGTGTGACAGTCCATGCGTCCATCCACCCGTCCATGTGTACGTCTGTTCGTGCTGCCGCACGTCCATCCGTGCGTCTGTTCCTGCATTCGTCCATGCACCCACCCCGGCGTCCGTCCATGCGTCCACCCCTCCGTGCAGCCATCCGTGCGTCTGTCCAAGCATTTGTCTGTGTGTCCGTTCGTCCATCTAGTCAACACTCCAAGTATCACCATCTCGCACCTTTTCATATATTCCGCATATAGAAGCACCTGTACTGTCCAGCCATATACTACAAATTTCGTGAAGGGTACGACCACCGCAGTCATTCAGTGTAGTCAGACGGCAGCAGTTTCATTCTGTTATACCCAGTTGTACAACCTGGCGCAAACGAATGCTTCTGCCAAGGTGTTTTTTTATCTAACTCAGCGTTAGTTTATCCACACCAGCAAAAATACCACACGCAAGCTACTACAATCGCCAGCGCCTGTTGGCCGAACGCACGTTCAACGTTGCTGCGAAGGAAGAGGCTTCAAGAGAAAGGCGCAGTGGCGCCACCACGCCGTGCACGAAAATTTCTGTATGTTTCGCCTCGCCGCCGCTGCTTGCTTCCGCTCTCCGTTCGTCCCACTACTCCTAGTTAGAGCACTGTATTATCTGAGTGATTCAGTGAGCTGTCATCTTATTTTGATAGCAAAGTAGCCTGCATCGTATTTGTCTACGATGCGGTCTTCTCGGAGCTGTCTATGTTGCGGCTACGTGAGAATTGGAATGTGACTTGAGATGGCCGCCGTCCATTTAGCTGTCTACTTAGCCATCTACGGTGAGTATTGGAACACATTCATGGTCGCTGAACGATCACAGCGCCAGAGTCCCCTCTAGTTAATTTTAGGAAATGCCATGGAAGGTAGAGTGGGGCGCCAGCGTTCTCGGCTCTGCGTGGGCGTTTCACAGTGGCGTCTCGAGTACGGTCCCTAGAATATACTGGTAGTCTCGAGCACACATTTCCGGACGTTCTTAAGAAACGCCCAGCCAGCGAACGGTCGAGAGTGAGGTGCGAGTGGACGGGAGAGTGGGGCGCAAGGAAGAGGGAGAGCGAATGGCGAGAGAAGGAGCGGCGAAGCACTGCACCTAACTGCCCCTCCCCTTTCCTATACTTTCTCGCACCCCATGCTCCGGTTGCTAGGGGCTAGGATAAGCGCACGCACTCGCAGCTGTTGCAATAAGAGAGGGAGTGAGAGCGGAGAGATAACACCTGCCTGCGCGCGGCTGCCCCCGCCGGATGCCTGATATAGCCCTACTAAGAAATGCATTCGCATTAAAAAAATCAGAGCATATCCATGCAGTTAATGATGAGTGGGGCTAAGCGTCCGTCCATCTCTGCTTTTTTCCGTGCGCCCAGCCGTCGGTTTGTTCTTGCTTCCATCCGTGTGTTCGTCCATCCGCCCGTCCGTGTGTCCATCCGTGCGTCCGCCCATCCGTGCATGCGTCTATACGTTGATATGTTGATTGCAGCTTTTGGATAGTTTACCTACCAATTACGTAGTGTTCGGAGAGTGTTGTGTGTTTTCATGTGCTTATAAGAACTTAAACCAATAGAGAACTTGAATGAATGTAAACTATGAGCATGGGTTGCATGTATATCTTGTCTTCTTCTTTCTTCCGTCTGCGCAATACGCAATAACACCAATGCCTATGGATGTTCCGAAACCTACACGTATGGAATGCTTATTTTTATATTCAATGCTACACGCAAACTACATGTGGGGAATCATGGTGTATTCACATATCAAATCCTCCGGTGACTTCAAGCACTGCGCCTGTCACAAACGAGCTAGCAGTTGGCGAGCACAAAAACTTGATCGCCTCGGCTATCTCCCGTGGCTGAGCTGCGCGCTCAAGAGGTGTCCGAGACACAAGAAAGCTTCCGTGGCTTTCAGTTAGGCGATTTGTCATGGGCGTGTTCGTCCATCCGGGGAGAACTGCGTTGCAGCGAATGCCGTGGTTCGCCAGTTCTTGAGCAGCGGACTTCGTCAGAGCGACGACACTTGCTTTGGAAGCGGCGTACGCGCTGCACCTGGACCCACCGCTTTTGGCCGAGATACTGGCCACATTCACAATGGCGGCGCCTCCCTCGGGAAGTGGCTTCCCCAAGCATATCAGCTCTCGAGCGGCGGCTCGGTTGATTAGGAATGTACCCTGCGAAAGTATAACAAACACACGCAACGTGTTCTCTAAGCTCTAAAATTTGTCATAATATCTATCTATCTATCTATCTATCTATCTATCTATCTATCTATCTATCTATCTATCTATCTATCTATCTATCTATCTATCTATCTATCTATCTATCTATCTATCTATCTATCTATCTATCTATCTATCTATCTATCTATCTATCTATCTATCTATCTATCTATCTATCTATCTATCTATCTATCTATCTATCTATCTATCTATCTATCTATCTATCTATCTATCTATCTATCTATCTATCTATCTATCTATCTATCTATCTATCTATCTATCTATCTATCTATCTATCTATCTATCTATCTATCTATCTATCTACGTCTGGGTGATCTCGTGATCACTCTTTCTGTGGTGAACCAAAATCAGTACGAAAAGGCAGGATGGTTTGACGAATATGACCCGCTATTCTGCGTGTGTCTGCCTGCCTGCCTGCCTGCCTGCCTGCCTGCCTGCCTGCCTGCCTGCCTGCCTGCCTGCCTGCCTGCCTGTCTGTCTGTCTGTCTGTCTGTCTGTCTGTCTGTCTGTCTGTCTGTGTGCGTAACTTGGCAAAGAAACAGAAACGCACAAACCCTCTCTTTTTAACTAACTTTTTTACCGTAACCTTGGTCTGACAACAACATGAAACAGGCCATTGTGCTGGGGTTCTGCTTTCATGTTCTTCTAAATTCAAGGGTTCTTCTAAAGTCAAGGGTTTATACGTACAGTTCTGGCGTCCCACAGCAACCTAGGCTCACCTTCAGGTTGACCCTCATGACGCTGTCGAACATTTCTTCAGTAGTGTCTTTGAGAAGTGCCATGTGGTGAACGCCGGCACAGTTCACAACTATGCTCAGCGGCTGGGAGTATGAATTCCTGATGCAGTTGAAGAGCTGTTCCACTGACGACGTGTCACCGACATCCACGTGGATGGCTTGGTGCTTGGCGTCGCCTGCGCCAAGGTAGCCAACAAAGATGGTTTTGGCGCTTGCCTGTTTTGCGAAATTCTGATGTATCGGTGCGCTTCAAAAAGAACTGGTACTGTAATCCAAAAATGTTCTAATTACTATTTCTAACACTTGCATGTCTGGCCCCAGGTACTTGAATACTTTTTAACCCTTCGACGTTTTAGAGCTCCCGAATAAAAGGTCCTCACTGGGCAATCTAGAGAAATGGTACGGTATTTCTAGAAAATGTCGAATTGGCTTCAGTTTTTCGTAGTATTTACATACGGCAGCACTGGGACCCAATCGGCTGAACTCTCCTTTCGTAAGTGATATTCCCACTGGCCAACAGGCTTTGCAATGATATGTGCAGTATCTGAATCATGGTCTCAATATTCTCTTACAAACATTTTAACGTATGACGGCTTTGTAAATACGGTCCCCGATTACTAATATACTAACCTGACAACGACACGACCACCTGTTCTGCCGCCTCGAGTTGCCTGTCCGCCACCACTACAGTCACACCTTCTTCAGCCAAAGCGTGACTAACAGCAGCACCGATGACACTCGCTCCACCGGTGACGAGCGCGAGACGTCCTCTGAAAGACATTACCTTTTACTACAAATGCGTACCGCTGGAAGTCTGCCCAGTTATGCATGTGTAACCAGCTGCACTGCTGCTATTGTGCATGATTCACTACCGCAGATAAATATGGAATACGCTGTCACAGCTGCTGCCTCCGCAGCCGCCCTTGGAGAGGAGAGCAAAGGGGAGCGCGCCACAGCAGCGCAAGAATCAGATGATCATTTAAAACCTTAACTATAGCTTTGCGAAGAGCAAATACTCAGCGTCGGTTCTGTAGTACTCCCTCAATTTATCTTCGAGGGTACTGCCATCTGATATGAGTGGTATGCTAATTGCAATGCTTAAGTATTGTGCCTTTCTTTTTATTCTCACTTCCTCACTGTACTAGCTCTGAATGGAAAAATCAATCAACCAATCAATCAATCAATGAATTTATAAATGATACAACCAATTTCAGGAAAATTGGTATTCAGTACCATATTATGAATTATTTTTTTAAAGCGTGTGAAAAACATTTTAGAATTCGTACAAGTTCTGCCACAACTTACAAGTGCCACTTTGGTGTCTGACGCTGCCAGTGGACACTTTAAAACTAAGAGTATACGTCGTTGTAGCTTTGATTGAGTACAGGCAAACTGTGTGTGCAGAATTATCACAATTTCACATATCGAATTTCCAAAGACTTCAAGCGCTGCACCAGTTACAAATGAGCGATCAGTTGGCGAACACAAAATCTTGATAGCCCCGGCAATCTCTCGTGGCGGGGCTGACGTTCTGTGGATCTCTGGAGATACAGGAGTGCGCGAGGGCTTTCGATTTAGGACAGCTGTCATGGACGTGTCCGTCCATACAGAGAGAACTGCGTTGCATTGGAGGCCGTGGTTCACCAGTTATTGAGCCACGTACTTCGCCAGAGCCACGACTCCGGCTATGGAAGCCCCGTACACGCGGTGCAGTATGATAAAGTCACGTTTGGCCGCGATGCTGGCCACGTCGACGATGGCGGCGCCTCGTATACGACCATTACCTTCTCCTGGCGTAGCATCTCTCTAGCAGCCGCTCGGTTTATTAGGAGGAGGAACATACCCTTCGTAAACAGTAAAAGAAAAAAATAAAGAAAAAATAAATTAACCATTTTCGCTCCGCATGAAGGTTATATAAGTCAGCTTCACCACCTCACTCGAAAAAGTGTGCTGGCAAAAATGGCACCTTCCTGTTGCTGGATACAGCTTGACGCAACCCTTTTTGAGCATGGTCAGAAAACACTGCCGCTCGGTAGTCGGTGCTCCCGAAACATGCGAGTCTAGTTTTAAAGCGCAACGTATACGTGACCTTGAATTTACAAGATACATACTCAAAGTAAGCTAAAATTCGCTTTCTATTTTCTCGACAAATGACGATACAGACTTGAAAATCTCTACTTCACGGGCCAAGTTCCAGACATTTGCTGATTTGAGCATGGCACTCTCGGTCGTTACTGGGGCCACAGCGGGTGGCTGTGAATTGTCGGAGAGTGCGCGCGCAATCGCACTGAAAAGCCGCGCATTCAAAAAATGAAAAGAAAGCTCAAGGTCATGAGGCACGCGACACGTATTTTCTTGCCCCATCTCATCTCCTACTGCATAGCTTCGAGCGCTTTCGTCAGGACGAGAGAAGAGAGAATGCAATTGCAGCGTGCGACAAATCTTTGTATCTCCGCTCGTACTGAATGGATGCTAGAAATTTCCGCGATGGTAAATTCGTATAAGGCAATAAAGCTTTTTGGTGAATCCATTTCATGGCTACTTAGAGAGGTGTTCCAGGGCCCCTTTAAGAATGCCATAGGGACCCGACCCAGATGGAGCGCACCCAGTCGATCGCCTCCGCCGCGACTCAAGAAATATTATACCGTGTGTGTACTGCGTAATGTTCTCCGAAGGCGAGATTATCGGCTCCTCGGCTCATGACGTCAGCGCAGAGGGCACACTCATTGGTGCAGGGATGTATACACGTCCACCTTCCTGAAGAAAATGTCGCAGAATTCTAGAGTTGTAACCGAGTATAGATATATTCATGTGACGACTCGTCTTGGTTTCGTTTACCGTGTGTCGAAGATATAGTGCCGTCACGCACTTTATGGTTACGAAAAGTCGTGGCGCTTTCGCCCTCACTTTGTATCAATGTGGTCATCCGTATGTGCATGCTCATGCATGCAATCGCGGAGTGGGAAGTGTCTTCCTTAATTGAGAGAAAAAAAAAAAACGTTCGGTTTAAATATTGCCGCAGACCCACGAAGTGAACGCCGGCGATCTAGCGAAGCTCCATCGACGAAAAGATAAACGACATAAATAGTTTTTATGAAATCCATCTGTCCGTTCATCCGTTCATGGACTTACGCATGCACGGATGATTGGACAGAAGCACCGATGAATTGATGGATGGACGAATGAACAGACGGCTAGATGTACGGACGTGCAGATTCGTGGACGGAGCCCGAGGAGCCTATAGGGGCTTCGCTCGTAAGAACACATCTGCTGCCTATATGCAAACGTAGTTCACTATCGTTACGCACAGGTTCTTACTTATAGAAGACTAATTATTACCGATGTAACGTTGGACGTCGGCGCGCATTAGACCCGTAATAGTGTAAACGATGCATTAGGCAGAGGCGCTCTTGGAGCTGAAGGCCGAAAACTCAAGCCGCCATACGTTTTTAGCGGACTTGTGACGTTGTCAAAGACTCGCGGACCAGTGTCATTACCATAAATGCCGCATGTCATATATTCATCACGTTCATCAGTACTCATTATTCCCTCATGCTCTTTCGTTATGGAACAAGTTACCTCAGGAGGTCGTTAATGCGGACACGACACAATCGTTCGCCCATCTCGTCAATGACCTAACACTTGATTTTTAATATGCAATATATTATGTTCCTCATTAGTGCTGAGGTTTTTTTGTATTTCGGTATGAATGCCATTATTGCTATGTATTATTTATATTTTCCCTGATGTTGGGAATTTCCTTATTTTGGTACCAAGTATTTTATTTTCTTATATTTTTATATTCTGTTTTGTCACTGACATTTGTTAACCACTCCTGCTTGGGCCCGAACAGGGCCTGCAGTATTTGTAAATAATAATAATAATAATAATAATAATAATAATAATAATAATAATAATAATAATAATAATAATAATAATAATAATAATAATAATAATAATAATAATAATAATAATAATAATAAACGCGCATGTAGAGCTCCCACGAGCGCTAATTCATACATGAGCGTAAGCCCACTCATTGGGTTGTTAGTCCCAAACAATTATTATATTATTACGCGCACACGCACGCACACTGTATGAATGTAATGAAGGCGAGCTTACAATACTATCAGATGCCGACAACGCCGTGATAGTGATAAATATGGGTTTTAACGTCCCAAAAAAAAACACGGTATGACCTTGAAAGAAACCGGACCCCAGTAGTTTTGACCACATGGGGTTCTTTAACGCTCGCCTAAATTTAAGTACACGGGTCTCAGCCACCGTTCGGCTACATCAATGTTGTGGCCACCGCAGCCGGGATTCGATTATGTGACGTGAGGGTAACAGCGCCATGAAAGATACATGCTATGCGGAATGCAGAGAGGTTAACCGAATCGAAAGCACAAAAGTGTCCCGCAGCATTATAGTATACTTTACACCGGGTCGCCTTGCGCACTGGCGTGCCTACAAGTAAGGACGACTTCTTCAGACTGACGCGAATTGACAAATGAACTAGATTTTCCTGCGTCCGAATGAGAGCAGGCCTCATAATTGGGCATGCACCCCGAGTATGCATCGTTCCGAGAAAAGCGCTGGGAGTGGCAAGCTTCCGGAAGTGCATTCATACTCTTCAGGAACCGTTAATATCCGGAAGGAGGTTTCTGCATTTGCTGCTGACTCGGGAATTCTCCGGACGTTCTATGCGTGTGAAGGAACATTTCTTAGACTCTGGTCTTGATGACACCTCGTAATATTGCAGAAAATTATTTCTGTAGTACGCCATTTTTTTTCCTTTAAAGTGCCTGGTTGACATATTTTTCATTACATCGATAATGAAAGCCGCCCACTGTTTTGTGCGCTTACATCTGTTTTATAATTCCAACAAAGAATGAATGACCTTATTTCGGGAGCCTTGCGACACAGGCTGACACCTGATGTCGTCGAACACCTCATCAGTGGTGTCGCCGAGGAGTGTCACGTGTAGAATCCGAGCACAGTTCCCAACTATGTTAAGTGGCCGAGAGTATACAGTCTTGATGAAGTTGAAGAGATGCTCTACCGACATCTACGTGGATGGCTTGGTGCTTCGCCTTGCCTGCGTCGAAGCAGCGAATGAGGTGAGACGTATGCCGCTCATGCGTGCCTGCTTAACATAGTGTAGACAAGTGGATGAGCTCTAAAGGGGCCCTATAACGCTTCAAAACATCGGTGCTGACCGAATCAACTCATAGTGGCGCTCGCCAGAACTACTGCGAGTGGATATGACGACGGAAGGTGCAGGCCTGTGATTGGATGAATGTAACGTTAGATATAATTGATACATTGCGTCATTACAAGGATTACCATTAGCATGGTTTTTCACCGAACGCGGAAGAGAATAAAGCTGTCTAAATTTTCCAGTTTGAGAACTATACAAAGCCGGTCAAAGAATGCGCCGAATGCTGGAGGAAACATGCCGGCGGGTTGCTCTAGGCACGGTTGTTTAAGAAAATAAAAAGAAAAAAAATGTAGGAGCGTTGATATATCGATGCCATCGCAAAAAGAAAGATGAGTAAGGCTACGAAACATTACATAAGCGTTCGCGAGCTGCCTCGTTGCGTACGTGCTGTTCACTTTTCAAGTAACACATTATTTGTTACCATCGTGAAAGTGTCCTCAATACGTTGGACATAATGAGCAATATGGCATGCAACTTTTCTGTACAGTAGGGCAATCAGTTTATTTCATTGGGCGAGGTAAACAGGGTCAGGTCAGCAAAACTTTTCTAGAGAATCTTGGGTATAGTGAACTAGTATATTCTAGTTCACCACTGTGCTGGGTAAGCCCACGAAAGATCAGTTGAGGGTAGGTGTAGATTTTATTGTGCTTTGATTTTTCTACGCTCAATGAATCAGAACTGGTGTCTCTAAAGCTCCCGCTCTTTCGGCACTTACCTCTTAAGCCTTCAGTGTACGCAACCAGCTAGGAAAGCTTGTGAAACAATAAAATAGTGAGAAGTGTTAGAAGACACCTTTAATACCATGAAGACTTTTGTTTTACAAGTGGCCTTCAGAAAACTGGGAAATTCACTAATCACTGTGCATTGAAGTTTAACTGGGATGTCCTAACGCGCCACTGTTCTTCCCGGTTATTGTAAATACCAGTAATAATGCCGCAGGTATCCCCCAAAAGTTACATACAGTGCATTTTGCATCGGCCATTATCAACTGTGCTTGCGTTTACGTGCAGGTTATTGCCGTAACCATTTGTAGTAAGTGATGCTACGCATCATCAAATATCGAAAAATCGATGTCTTGCTTGATAGAAACTTCTCACAAGCTATAAAGTACAGCTTTAGCTATAAGCTACAAAGTACCGAGCGAGTTTTCGCCCAAGTAAGTTCGATGGCATGCTTCTTTTACTTGAGATTTTCTTCTTAAAACTTTGCCCACCATGTTCTTTTCGGGAAATTTTTATGAATCATAAATAATTGACCCAGTAACGAAAAGACACGTTCCTCATTTCTTATTAGATGATTTTCTTGACAAACTGTACCAGAATCGCGGTTACTTATTGAGTGGCATTTGCTGTGGAACTTTCCGCGGCTTTACATGGACTAAAGAGAATGTAAAAGCTCCATCTCACATAGCAGATCGTTGCGTTATAAACCACCATACAACTCCTTGAATGTTATGTCGTTTCCCTCCGCCATCGTCATTCGTTCTCAAACGTTATTTGTTCCTGAATAATTAATATCACAATATTGTTTCACCCAATTATTGCATGTGCACGATATGCAAGCATGGAATGAACGTCATCGTAAGGGCACTTAAATCCTCACACTTAAAGAACAAGCGTTCGATAAATTCGTGCGTGCTTGCGTTCCTGCTTGCCTGTCTACCTGCCTGCCAGCCTGTCGGCGTGTGTGTGTTACACAAACTGGCTGTGCGAAAAAGAACAGCTGCGTGCATTTGAAAAAGAGCATCACGCCTGCAATGACTGAATCACAAACCTGTGAGACACTCGTCCACTTGGCATGAAGCCTCGAGCCGTCTGTAGGCCATCGAGAGAATCGCACCTTCGGCATCCAGGAAGTGGCTAACAGGTTCACCGATGGCACTCGCACCACCTGTGACGAGCGCAAGGCGTCCGCTCAAAGACATTGTCACTGTTCGAGAAATACTTATAGCACATGCACCGCTGTCTCACTCCCCCGGTGTTGTCAGCCTCACTGAGTAGTTCTGTTTCGGTTTTTGCTCGCATTGCTTTCCTGTCTCAGCACGATGGGCTTTGTTCACAACGTGGGTTCACCGCTCCGCATGCAGCGCATATGCTTCATACTTGCACAGAGAAAGACTATAGGAGTAGTTATGGCGTAACTACTCGTAGTCTTGCGCTGCGCAAATATGTTGATTCCCAATCACCAACCAGCCCAAGCATCTGTCTTATCAACCTACAAGGCAGCGTCGATGCCTGATGCTGCATTTCACACCACATAACTGAAAATTCGTGGGCAGCTGAACATCTGTGTTGCGACTGAATGCAAACAGTGTAGTCGTAACGGCTACAGACCAACACTCATACTGTGATGTGCTGTCTTATTCCTTTATCGCTAGATATGTGATATTAAACAGTAAATCCGTTTTTTCCCCCACGAGCAGGCCTGTTCAAATATCTTCTATGAATAATATCTCACTGCCTCGCCCCGCCATGGTGGTCTAGTGGCCGAGGTACTCGGCTGCTGACCTGCAGGTCGCGGGATTGAATCCCGGCTGCGGTGGCTGCATTTTCGATGGAGGCGAAAATACTGTAGGCCTGTGTGCTCAGATTTGGGTGCCCGTTAAAGAACTCCAGGTGGTCTAAATTTCCGGAGCCCTCTACTATGGCGTCTCTCACAACCATACGGTCGTTTCGGGACGTTGCACCCCTCATATCTATCTATATCATCGCCTCCTATTGTTCTAGCGCCGTGTTCTTCTCCAGTGCTCTGTTGAATCCCCGCGCAGCTCTTCTGTGCCCCTTCTTGGGTTGAACGGCATCGCCACTGCCGTCGCCATTGGTGGTTTAGCGATGTACATGAGAAAGAAAATAAGAAAAAAATACCCAGAATCGAATGGGATTTGAACCAGGGCCACCTGCGTGGCACGCTCGTATCCTATACAGCAGAGCCATGATGGTGCTTATAACTCACCAGCAAAAAGACCTTATAAGGACGTCATGTCGTGCAATGAATCGTGGCAACCTATGTAATATTGCGTGGCAGAAGAGTAAAATAAGTTCAAATCTTGACACAATGCCAATTGTGTTACGAATGGGGGCTCTAATGCTTCCCGCCTAGTGCAGTCTGCGCAGTCATAACTCTTTGTCGCCATCAGCCTGATTCAGCATCAGCAAAGTGCACATAATACCTCACATATGTGTAGCGGGTACCTCGCTTACCCGCAGAAAACGAATAATGGCGTAGTGGGTGCTGGCGTACTCCGTGACATTTATGGTTTAGTCGATACCTTGCAAAAAGCCAAAACTTCAAACACAGTTACCCTGCCCCAAAGCAAAGCTGCTCTGAGATTTCGCATTAGGCCGCATCGGAATTGTTGATGAAAGCTTTAGGTGATATTAATTCTCCCATTTAGCGCTGCAAATTTTCTTCGTGTTGAATTCGGCAATCAGTGCATGCACCAAATCGTCCTGTAAACGTCAATCATTCGGGTGTTTGACCTAACTGCCCGACTGTGCAACACTCGCAATTCAGCTAATTTACGCTTGCCTTTTCCCGCTATCATTACGTGATTATTCAAGTTATAAACTAAGGATTAAGCAACCCAAATCTTGAACTATATTCTAACAGGCCAATTATTTATGTGGGTATCATAATAATCATCATCTTACAACCTCTGTTTTATGCATGATAGCCTCAGTTGCTTATGTTCCATTAAACTCAACAAACCACTATCATCATTTTGATCAGCGCATGCCGCAAGCTCTCGAGCTTTAAGCGCGTGATGATCCAAGAAGCCGCTTGAACGATTGGACGTTGCCTCGTTGGTCCCCTTTGCGCGCTCCTCTTTTTTTCTGTACTATTCCTTGCCTACTCCATCTTAACCACTCGTAGAGGTCGGCATGAGCGCCCAGAAGGAGAAGTGGTCGACCCAGCTGGAGTTTATCTGCTCCTGCATCGGTTACTCCGTGGGGCTGGGCAACCTGTGGCGGTTCCCGTACGTGACATACAAGAACGGGGGCTCCGCCTTCCTGATCCCCTACATCGTCATCAACCTTGTCATCGGCCGGCCCATATACTACGTAGAGCTCCTCCTGGGACAGTTTTGCGGCCAAGGACCCCTTGGTGCTTTCCGCTTGTCGCCCATGTTCCAGGTTAGTACCTCGCCAAGCGTGGGTCGGCTACGCATGGCACACGCACGGTAGAGAAACTTCTCGCTGTACTCGGCGCATTTCTGGCCCATGAAATTCTCTATGGCTACAGAGGTAGAGCTGTTCAAGGTATCGAATCTCGGCCACAGCGGCAGCATTCACTCGATGGAGGCGAGAATGCTAGAGAACTATATGTGTTTAGATGCAGGTCCCACTTAATTATATTGCCACACTCCTTTCCCCAGTTGTTATCACCCCATTACACGTGTAAGTGCGGTCTTGCGGAAACCGTGCCGAAGGTCAAAGAAACATCGAGATGATTTTAAAATCTTCCGATGCGATTACGCGCACAACGTGAACATTACAGATTCTTGAACTATACCTTGGCTGCTATGGCGATAACGCTGGAATATTCGACGGCTCTCGTATTACCATGTCACCGTGCCGAAATCTTTCGCCAGGAAATGACGTTTCAGATTTTTCACAATAAGCTTCGTATTGATATGGACCAATAACTATATCACCCAGAAACTAGGCCCTTTCGTCATGAGAACCCTAATTTCCTGAAGAATACCTGCAGGTTCAAAACTGACAGTTTGAAATTCTCGTTTTGTCCACAAGCCATGAGGTTAAGGAATAGTCTGCCTACATACACAACTACCTGTAATAACGAAGATAACTTCCTGTCACTTCTTGAAAACCGCCTATGTTTTTCTCAAACATAAACTCTCTGTATAGCCCCACCACAGTGGTCTAGTGGCTAAGACACTCGGCTGCTGACCCGCAGGTCGCGGGATTGAATCCCGACTGCGGCGGCTGCATGTCCGATGGAGGCGGAAATGTTGTACGCCCGCGTGCTCATATTTGAGTGCACGTTAAAGAACCCCAGGTGGTCGAAATTTCTGGAGCCCTCCACTACGGCGTCTCTCATAATCATATCGTGGTTTAGGGACGTTAAACCCCACAAATCAATCAATCAATCAATTAAACTCTTTGTATAGTACTAACCTTATAATTTTTGCTGTATGTAATATCAATTTCGTCAACGATTGATTCACACATTACTTATGTATACCCTCCCTTTAACACTATCATTTTTTTTATGCCACGTGCTTAGTAACCTTTGTATGAATGCTTTTTTTAACTTTCCAGGTGTGTTTGTTAAACTTTACGTGCAACTTTCTTGTTAATTCACCAAATTGTTAGGTGCGAATTGAACACTCTTGTATATTTTCGTTCTGTATATGCCCTTCCTGGGAAAATCCCCGTTGAGATTGGCAGTATGCTTGAAATAAATAAAGAAATATATATAAAAGTAAAGATATAAATGCTGACGTGCACCACCGCTTGTTAGTTTAGTGATCGCCGACGCTCTGTTTGCCGCTATCAGTGCCAGTGTGTATTGGTGTAGTCGGGCCTTCAGTTTCCCGGCCACAAGTTCGGCCGAATAAAGAGTTTCTTCTTTGACACGCCGACCGTTGCCTCCGTCGACTTCACGGCAACGGGACACTATTTTGATTCTGGCACGTTAAACACCAATAACTATTGGAAGTGTTCTCGGTTGAACATGGGCGCATATGAGTGGACTAGTCATGAGTGTCGACCGGGCCACCTTGGCTCCTTGTTTGCGCCATACCTAGACGATACACGCATGTGTAAGTATAGTGCAACTGCAAGCTAGCAGTTGCGTATGACTAGTTGGCGGATGCGCGTGAGCCACCAGTCATCATTCTCCTATTGCTTTCATTGCACAAATTATTCAATGGGCACAAACATGATGCCTCACGCAAAAACGCGTCCGGAAAGATTGAACGATTTATTGTAGTCCGAGATCTGCCACGCTTCACATGATTCGTTTACTACTTGGGATCTTCATTCTTTCACTCCTTTGCATGAATGTACATGACTTTATTGATTTTTCTCTAACTTCACAGGGCAACGCATTCTGCATGATGTGGGGCGCCTTCGTCACGACCATCTACTACCAGATGATAATCACGTACGCGGTGGTCTACTTCTTCCACTCGTTCAAGAGTCCGCTGCCCTGGACCGACTGCTTTGAGTGGTGGGGCGTGCCCCTGGACGGATGCGTCACACGTCTCAAATTGAGGCACGTGTGCAGCAACATACGCAAGAGCCTCGTCATCGCCGGCATCAACGACACCACAGCCGAGTCGCCCGTAGTTGTCAGCTACAACGGCAGCAGCGTGCTTGTGTCGCAGAACGAGTACAACAGCCGCTTCGCTGGGTGCGTGGATGCCAACGCCTCGTCGGTCGACATGTTCTACAACCGAGTGGTGCTCAACATATCCTCTTCCTTCGAGAAGGTTGGCGTCGTACAACCCAATCTGGTCATCTGCTACGCCATCTGTTGGACCATCGTATTCCTTATCATATTCAAGGGGATAAAGGTAAGTCAAGTCCATGGATGGCCTTGAACAGGTTTAAAGTTACGCTTTGTGGCTAACGGGGAAAGAGTAGACAATTTATTCTGCCTCTGCACTTACTGAATTTTTTTTCGTACGAGCAATTTCAGCTTAATAGGTTTTTCGTGAACGTGAGCAGTGCAGTTTATATATCGAAGTGCACTTCAATATATGAAGCAAGGCTCATAACATGTTCTGAGCCTTGCTTTATAGAAATTGGTGACCACTCGCGCACCTTTTTGACTAGGGAATTACATCCATGTTTCACTAGCCGTCTCGAACATGCCCAAGCATGAGCTCTTTCAAATCGCACCTGCCATGGTCTCCAAATAGGTAACAGATTGTGAACTCCCTGGGACCCGGAGTCTGCTAAATTGCTTATTTTTCGACGCTATAGCTATTGCTAGAGAAATTCATCTCTGTCGCGCTCGGACATTGATCACAGCGCGTGTATTTACACTAGAGGTTGTGATGTGTCGTCAAGCGCTTAAACAGTGCATCGCCACTCTTTACCGAACAAGCTGGCTACATAAGTGAGGTGCGCGTTTCCAGGATGAAGTCTCTCTTGTCCATTCTCGCAGGTTGTTGGCAAGGTGGTTCTCGTGACCGCCACGGCACCATACCTCATTCTGACCGTCATGCTCATTCGCGGCATCACGCTACCCGGAGCCAGCATCGGCTTGCGGTACCTACTCGTGCCGCAGTGGAACACGCTGCTGAGCCCGGAAGTGTGGCGCGCGGCCACTGAACAGACCTTCTACTCGCTCAGCATCGGCACTGGCGGTCTTTTGGTGTACGGCGGATACCAGCCGTTCCGCAGCAACATGTCTTCCAGCGTCATCTTAATCTGCCTCGTCGATTTCGTGACCAGCGCATTCGCCTCCCTGGTGGTGTTTTCGGTTCTGGGAAACTTGGCGCACACGTTGGACATCCCGATCGCGGAGGTAGTGGCCGCCGGGCCGGGTCTCGCCTTCGTTACCTACCCCGAGGCCCTGTCCCTGATTCCATTTCCCAACCTATGGGCGGTGCTGTTTTTCGCCATGCTCTTCTTTCTGGGCATCGACTCGCAGATGGGCAACTGCGAATTCCTCACCAATTCCATCCAGGAACTGTTTCCCTCGTTCGAGAGACAGCGTGCCATGACCGCCTTCATGTACTGCTCATTCTGCTTCCTCATCGGACTGGCCCTCACTACGCAGGTAGGCAAGTTATATAGAGGTATTTGTAGGAAATTATGCAGCGTAAACTGTTTCGAGCTAATTCACACTGTCAATTTTAGCGTAATGCGTCAAAAAGCCTGTTTCGCAGAAATTTCGGTGTCGAACTTGGAGAAAATTCGGCGTTGTTCCTTAGCGAAAACTTGAGATAGATTCAAAATAAATAACAAATCTTAGGTTGTGGGGTCTAGAAATGAGAGAGCGCCTGCTCCGGAAGAAAGCAAACAACACATTTAACTTGCTTCTAGTTCGACAATATCACTAGCCGAATCAATACATCACTTGTGATCAACATGCTAAAACAGCCTTACACAATATTAAAAAGCTCAACAACATAACAAACAAAAGGAGGCGTCACCAACGACCGACGATCGCCACGAGGCCCACGGCAGGCGACCCGCAGTGCCGTGCACCGCGGACTTGCCGCAAGAGAAGATCGCTCACTCTGACCGCCACACGTTTAAGATGCAGTGTACTAGAATTCTAGTACACTCTACCTAAGAGACCCACTAATCTCTCAAGACTCTCATGCGCCACCACCCAGGCTTGCCGCCAGGCATCCCTGCTGGCGCTACCGTGCTAATCATGATGATAGTGATGGTGGTGGTAAACGCTCACGAGCACAACGCCACCTACCGCTAAACAGTTGTGAACCCTAAATGCAGCCTATATGAGTGCAACACGTGAGCCCCAAGGCGCGAACGACATTACAGGAAGTGTTAGCATGCCCACAATGTTCAAGTCAGAATGAAACCCAGGCAAACATGTGTTCTACCTCGGAGACATGCCAGCACCTGAAATATTTCGGGGATTACTCCTAAAGCGCGTAAGGAATGAATGTATAATTGCACATGTCGTCAAAGCATACATGTGCATTGGACAATGAGTGGTTGGTTTAAAGGAAAAAAAGCGCTCGGGCATAACTCATCATGAGAATCAGCATCACCAAAGGTGTAGAAGCGCATGTGCGTCCGGTTAGCTAAATGAAGAATTGTAGCGTGGGCACTTCGCAACTTTAACCAAATTAGGCATTCTGTTCAGACTGAAACAGTGAATGTTGCGTGTACCTATGCTCCTTTCCTTGTGGCATGGGTGAAGTGCCCGTCGAGAAGCGTATAGGAATTAAGAAGGCGATACGAACGGCCGGGTGAGATCGCGATGTGGCGTTCTACTATTAAAAGCGAAGCTCGAGTGTCCTTCAAGATTTTTTTTTTGATAGTGGTGTCATCAGTGAAAGCTTTAGCGAGTACTCGGAAAAGTATCGTCCGTAACCTAATCTCTGCTGGCTTTCCTCGAACACATAGGGGGGCCTGTACGTCCTAACGATCCTGGATAACTACTTGGGCGCCCTGATAGTCTTGTTCACGTGCCTGGGCGAAGCCATCATCGTGGCGTGGGTATACGGCATCAACCGCTTCTTCTTCGACGTAACCTTCATGACGGGTAGCTGTCCCAGCTATTTCGTGCTCGTTGCATTCAAGTACTGCGCGCCGGTGGTCTTGGGCTGCTTCCTGTTCTACAGCCTGTACGAGTTCCCGCGGAGCAGCGTGGGTGATTACGTCCTCCCGATGTGGGCCGACCTGTTTGGCTGGACTCTGGCGCTGGTTGGACTGGCGCCGCTCATCATCATTGCCGTGGTCAAGCTGGCCCAGTGCGGATTCAGCTGGCGCCGAGCGGCTCATCCCGAGAGTGACTGGGGCCCGGCTGAGGCCAAATACCGAATCCTCTATCGCGAACGCCTTGTAGAGGTGGGCTTTGCCGAGTTCCACTTCCACGCGTTGCCGGCAGCCCCAGCACCCGAGGCCGAGCCACCGCCACAACCTTAGAGCCGGTCTAAGGACGCCTTTCTCGTCGGGATTCGATGAATAAATGTTAATGTTTCGATCATCAGTGACTGCAAGTGGTAACGATGCACTTAAGGTAGGAATAAATGCGCGCGAGTTAGATCTTAAGTATTTGTACCGATGCCGATGGACTCGATAGCGTTTAGTTGCACGGCCAAGACATGATGTGGTGTGATCTGGCAGTCAAGTTTTCAGTGATAAAGTTAGAAGCGCAAACAATGTATCTCGATATTTATTTTTCAGTGATGTGTTCTTTGTGATGTAAAGAAAATATTCGAGCGTATAACAGGCAGTTGTGTATAATAGTGCCAACAGTTTACAATTTTAGTTTTAAACTGAAGTAGTTTTTTTTTTATATCGTGTGTGCTAGCTGTGATGATATACGTTTCGCGCAGCGTACAACTTCGTGCAATATTCAGGCGCGAGGCCAGATACATATGCTAATTAACATTTAATATACTTTGCGGCACGAGGTATCATATGCTCAAATTGAAAATTAGTCTTAGGTGCATGTGTCTGTAAGCATACATGCCAAATGCCAAAACTTGCAGTTTAATCTACACTGTTGTATCCACCACGAAACTTCATATAAACAAATACATTGACATGTGTGATTGACTTGTGTTCCTTCAAGGAGAAAGCCTTGTATGTTGCTTGAGAAGGTTCACGCAGTGAAAAGATAGCATGTGTACAATAATGATAAAAAAATGTGGCTGATCCATTTATATAACAGCACAGCATTAAAGTGAAACGCGTCTTTACAGAGGTAGTTGAACGTTCATTGTGCATTGTTTCAGCAACAGCAACAAATTGCAAAGTCACGTTAAAAGTTGCAACCAGTTCGAAACTTGCGGCGCGCACCTCAAGCAGAAAGCACACACAAAATTAGCATATCCATGACGAGCACGGACTATCAACTTTTAGAGCTTGACACTTAAAGCGCACTATTTAAACAAATACGCGCAAAACGATCACAACAGTATACACAGGACAAGCGCGAACAACTGTCACAATTTTCCCTGCGTCGTTGGGAAAGACATCTGTCTGAAGCTTGCGCCACAGGACGGCATCACGTCGAAGGAGGTTTTTGTGATCTGGAGGATAGCGGAGACTGCCTAGTCTGTAGTGCTGTAGGATGTCTGGGTAAGTGACCAAAGGAGTTACTTTATAGCATGGTATACCCACACCTCGTGACACCACACTGTAAATACTGCTCACAATAGGCCACCCTCATACACATGGCATGGACGTGCCCACAGTACGCTGACGCTTCTCACACAGAAGATACATGGGAGTCCCTTCTGCATATCCCTGACTCGGCACAGCAACGCCGGGCAATCTCACGCGCATTGGAGGCCGTGGTGTCCCAAGGAATCCCCGCTGACCTCCTTTAAGCAGCGTAACCGACCTCTCGGCCGGTCCCCTCTTTTGAGAGCAATAAAGTTTTGATCATCCCTGCGTCGTGTGACAGCAGCGCGCTCCTTTCGCAAACGCGGCCGCGGTAGCATGCGAAGTGACTTTCGTCCTCTCCAGAATTACGAGACTGATAAGAGCGCGCGAAGGAGAGAACATGCTCCGTGCTTCGAGGAGGCGGTGACCTCGAAGCGCGCCCAACGTGGACCCATCGTGCCATCTCGCGACTGATAACGAAAACGCGCTAACGTTTCGAAGCTCTGAGGACTGCCGAACGGTGTACGGTGTATACAAGTGGCTTTCCGTTAGCACTACAGATAACGTACGCTTTGTGGCTTGCTCAATAAAAAAAAAAACCGCTTTGTGGCTTGGTGGTTAGCGCGGCGCGCGAGAATAGAGAGGTGGCTGGTTCGATTCCATGCGACGAATGCTTGGTTTTTTTCTTTGCAATCTCGTAATATGTACTTTTCAACGTCACTTCCATGACGGAAGTACGTCAGCGGAGCCGTGGTGGACCCCGACATGAAACACTGTCATGTTAAAACCGGCGGTGTTCGAGCGAATCACTTAGTCTTTCGAAAGCGCGGCACCGACGCCATAAAGATGAAGGATAAAAAGGGTGAACTCCAGCCCCAGTTTTATCACGGCGTCCGGCACGCCACTCTAGGTGGGGTGTGAAAGAAGACGACTGCCACGAATCATAAAAAAAGACAGATCCCACGTACGGTGCTAATCAATTATATGCGAAGCACGACACAACGTTACGACGCGAACGTAAACTACGTCGCACATGACTTCCATGTCACGATTATCATGTTTGCGCCTGGAATTTGTGTTCGTCGTCTGTTCACGTCACGTAATACCAAATTCGGTGTATACGTGAAGTGAGCGAAATGTCCACGAGCGCACTATTAGCGTAGCACGCAGCCATTTTTTACATGACACGCATGTCATAGTTACAATGTTTTCCGCAGTAATATATACCTTCGTCATCCATTCACGTCACGTAACACCAAATTTGGTATATGTTAAGCTCGCGAAACGACTACGAGCGCTCTATGAGCATAGCACGTATAGTCACGTTTTACATGACATACATGTCATTATTATCATGTTTACACCAGTAAGTGAGTGACGCGTTGCGAAATGCACGCTAAATATATGTTGAATGTTGTACGCAGAAACATATGTTGGTCAGTCTCACATTGTTTTATATAAACAGTTGTTCACACTTGCGCAACGATGCCTACGTAACATGAACATTAGCAACACGATAAGTAATATGCTGATATGTAACGCTTGTGCTCACGAGGATAGTAGCCCTGGGCACTGCTGGATAAATCAACTTAAGTGGATGGCACTTTATTACTGACGTTAACCCGACGAGACCTGTACCGTAGGAGTACACATGTAATGTTTATAACATCGGATAGTCAGCATTGCAACCACAATTGACGTTTCACCAACATTGCACCTGAATAGCGTATTTTTTCCAAAGCAGTACCGAGACGTGGAGTAGCTCTGTGGTAGAATGCTTGATTTCCATGCAGTATGCTGGGGTTAGAATCCTGCATGCCAGGTCCTTGATGTTCCTTGGGTCAACGCTGCCGGTGACAGTTTTTCTTAACCAAGAGTCCGACGGAATCCCGTCTGGTCGGGGACAAACTTGGCCAAACTGACTTTCGTAGTACTCGGTTTTTTTAAATGGGGAGGGATAAGATAGAGCGCGAGATTGTTGAGGCTTTCTTCATTCATGAAGCAGGTTACAAGTGCGTGAGCAAGCCGTACAGATCCTTGTCTGACGCTGAAATTAGTTATCTTATAGGCTTTATTTCATTTTCGGTGTCATTTGCTTTATTTTGACCTGATGCATTTCACTCATCACGCTTGCGTGAGTTCCTTTGAAGATTTTATCGTTTGCAGTGTTTATCGCTGGTTAAAACCAGCCTTCTTTTCTTGCTTCTAAACCTCCTCTCAATCACATTTTAGGCACATATATGCACAGGTGATGGCAATAAAATTTCCCAAGTTTTTGCGCTGCCCTTTCTATGTGAGCACTATAAACCAACTAGCCTAAACCAAAGTACTTTCCACGATTTCACGGGGCTCAGTGGGCCTCTTGATTGGCATGAGTGCCAGCGCCTGCGCTTTCACAGCGTCGTCCCCTCCTTGCGTCATGGGAGCATCCGTCCAGCCAGGAAGCCCGGCGTTGCTGCGGATTCCATGTCCCGCGAGCTCCCTTGCCACTGATTTGGTGAGCGCCAGGGTGCCGGCTTTCGAAGCGGAATACGCCGACGACGACCACGAGCCGTTCTTGGCCATGATGCTGGATATGTTGACGATGGCCGCTCCATCTTTGGGTAGAGGTATGCCGGATCGGAGCATGTCGCGACTAGCGGCATGATTCACCAAGAAGGTGCCATGTAATCAGAGGGGAAACAATCTATGCATTTACACTCGACGTGACAACTTTAGAAAGTGCGGAGCACTGATTCACCGGCCCTTCGGAAACACCAGCGTTCCGAACGTGTGGCCTGCTCGGCGTCTATGGCGGCCGAGGAAATTTCATTGTTTGATGCAGTTGCACTGCCTTTTTTGCCTTTCCTCATCCTCACTTCTTTTCCGCCACCTCGTAGTACTATACTATACATGGCTCGGCTATATAAGGTCATGCTATACATCGTCGAGCCGTGCGGCGCCATGCATGGCTAATATATATGCTTTACCCTCTACTCTCCTTGTTTCGTTTCACTACGCATGATCATGCTACAGATACATGGTTTCTCCACACTCTACTGACACTGCACGACAGGCATCGACAGCCCGGCCCGGCAGTGTTCAGTGCTTAACATTGTGGACCACTATGTAGTGATATTCAAAGTTGTAGTGTTCGGTGCTTAACATTGTGGACCACTGTGTAGTGATATTCATAAAGTTGTAGTGGAAAACCCAGTGAATTCCTGGGCGCCCGCTTTTATGAATGATTTTTACGGTTCGCTCTAGCTTGAAAAGCGGTGGCTTCTTGCTGTAACGTAACTGATCTTGTCTATTGCTGTTACGCAGCATTTCGCATGGTCAAATGACCCTACGTATGATGTGCTTTTATATTTTTAGATGCAAAGCGGCTCTTTGACTAGCCTGTGTATCGCGTCCGGTGCGTCCGCACAGTCCCCTCGCCGCAGGTGTTGAAGCGGTGCCAAGTAGGTCAAGTCGAGGCTGCGCGTTGACGTCACCCGCCACAACTGCCGGCTCTTTCACCATCTCAAAACACACTTCTCGCTCGCTTCACTTTCTCCACCGCCCGCAACGCTCGACTTCACGTCGAGTGGAAACACTGGACAGATTTATACCCCTGTCACACGGACACCCGTGAAGACCGTTTAACTCCCTCGTCTTTACGACAACGAAGATGCGGTTGGTGTCACACGGCCACCCTTACGCAAACGAAGGTGAACGGAGCATTTCGCAAAGGACGTTCAACGATCTCCCTTCGCAGCGAAACGAGGTACTCTCGTCCTCAGCAGTCTAGAGGTCAGAGAAACATTTCGAGCACTAAGTGGCCGCAGTGAAAGAATACTACATTTTAGCAATATTAAACGTTCTTTCGTTGCAGTACTCATTCACAACGCGTGTTTGTTTACAATATTTACGCCCGCCAGAGTTCACTTACTCTCAACACCGATGCCCTACACACCGTGCCTCGCGAGTCGGGCCGGCCGGCGCCAGCCGATCAACTTCATTACCAGCGCAATATCGCACCACTTCCTCACGTCGTCCGCTGTGTCACTCATGGCTGAAGAACACAAAATGTGCGCTCATGAGGCAAGGAAGCATAAGAACTTTCGTACCGGGCATGTACACAGGCAACAAAACAACTAAAAGCACAATGTGGCCAGCGTCACTAGCAGCATTGCTACATTTAGCAAATGCGTTTTTATTTGAAATTATTTTAATGGTTTGTTGGTCGCACACCAACTTAATAGTGCTTTTTTGTAAAAACCGCATAACGAGGATTCACAAAAAAAAATCAACAGGGATCACATTAGAATACTTTTTCGAAAATCAAACAGCGCCAGCTGAGCCCCCTCGCGGCAACTGTTACAACCTTGTCATTGCCGTGTGACACTACCACAACCCCATCTCCGTCGAACCCCCTAGGGGAGATTCACGTTGACGGTGTTCAACGGAGTTTGGTGGTGGCCGTGTGACAGGGGTATTAGTTGCGCACCCACAGACGCCATATCCTGCTAGCAGGCTGCATCTGTACGGCTGCTGCGGACGCGTGACTAAATATGTCTACTCTTTCATCTTGTTTTTCTGCGATAAAACTTAAACAAAACCCAACGCGCCTCCCGTGTGCTGTGAATGACGGGTTGTTACTGCAGTTTGGAAAACAGGATGCGATTATATCCGGCGGATACAGACAACCCCAGATAAAACGTTCGCAGATGCCACGGACGAGTGCGATGAATAGGTGCTTGAACTTAGAATTATAATAAAAAAAAGTTGAATGTGCGGATTGCCGCTAAGCAGCGGAATATGCTCAAGAGAGGCCACGAACCGTCGCCTCAATAATGCGACAAAAACTGCGCAAAGCGCAATTGTGCGTGACTCACCTGCGCGGCATTGTGAATAACAAAAAAAAAAAAAAACAGTTTTACAGGAATAGCGGGAGGCCCCTCTGCGCTAGGTTTCAGTGAATGACTTCCCGGAAATGTTAGGATTTGCACAGCTTAGTTTACAGCCTTTACATATAACAAAGTTTTCGAAGAGCTGGTACTAGTATGCTGTTCCTGGGTGCATTAAATCGGCGACAAGCCGTGAAAAATGACCAACCGATTCGCCATGATTACAGAAAAGGCGCCGAGGGGAGTTCAGTAAACCTTATACATGAAAATAAAAATTGAGGGAGGTAACGTGGCAACGAAATATTAGGATGGCAACTTCTATCATCCTTGAAAAAGACAGATTGCTATTCAAGGAAATAAAAAGTGCTGGATCTACGGAGAAGGAGTCAGTGGTGGGTCTAAGAACTTTTGCCTGATTGTATGTGTGCGAAATCATAGTGCCAGCAAGATGTGTGCTGTTAGGGGGGAAATGAAAATTACTGAAGCGGAGGGTGAATTTTTTTGCAAGAAAATCAGACATGTCATTGGGAAGTTAACCTTTGTGGTCATGTAGTGAGAACAGAAGATGAGAGGGAACTAGTAATTTAATAAGTTTGAGTATAGGTGTGTCACCAGATGTGGAAAGAGAAGAGCACGTCGACAACGACAATGAGTCAGTTAAAATTGCAGCTACCGACATCGAAGTACCTATAGCTTGCGTAAAGTTAACTAACGTAAATTCAGCAAGAAAGACAGGAAGAAAATCAAGTACTAATTGTAAGATAAATTACCAGTAATGTTCTGGACCGAATATTCCGATGCCAGACTTTTCATCCTATCGCGAGGTGCCCGTTTCAATTACAACATTCGTTGGCAGAACATTTAGATGCCCTTGCAACAACCCAGGAAGCGTATGATTGGGGACTGGTTGGTAAGACATTTGGGAAAATCATAACTGCGCTAAAAACGAGACACGAGAACGAAGTGGACAGGACGATCGCAGACTGACAACTGGTTTATCGAAAAAGTACACCACCCTTTTTGAAACAAACTAAACACATGCGTAAAGACAAACAAGATGACGAGACAAGCTCCAATACCTATCGCCACAAAGTCGGAGGTAGTTTTGGTTCACAAGTGAGTCGTCTCAGAAATGCAGGTTTCCCGCAGACGTTACTTCAGGCTGTAGCAGAATCACTTTTGAGGGTCGTATTCCATTGCACCACGAAATAATCGGAAAAGAGTGCGAAGTGGAAGGTCGAAGTAATGCCCTACCTACATAAGGTATCGCATGACATTGAAAAGATGGCAGGAAGATACGGGGTCGGTTTGGTTTTCTCGGCACCTTGCAAGTTATCGCGTTTGTGCGGCATGTCCGACGCGAACAAAGTGAACAATGGAAGATGCAATGTTAAGCACAGACGTTCATACCATTCACCAACTTTCTTGCCCAGAACATCAAATGAACGTTTTGTTCACACTGTACAGACATAAGACTATCGTCTTTAGACAAAGTTTGCGGTGTAACATGCAGATACGGGGCCAATTTTTTTGTACATCATTCCTTTAATCTCTTTCTATTGCAGTACGCCACACGCAGATCTTGCCGATAAGACGGCAAAGAACGATCCAATGACGTAATGACGCCACAAGTTGTGGCTGCAATAGCGCATGCGCGAATATAAGAGAATCGCCGTTAAGAAAATTTTTACACACGGGCTACCCATCTTCATCTTTCATTCGCAGCTGGTCGGGCTGTGCGTTGTGTAGGGGGCAGTTCGTCGGCGCCATGTGGAATGGCTTTCTTCAGACACGGGGCATGCGATAGTCGTAATACGTACGAGTCGCGTTTCAAGCCCCTGTTTTTGCGCATGTGTGTGTGGACTTGACCTGTGTGCTTTACCTGGAAATATGAAGCTGCGCACCACCAACAACGTCGCCTGATGTTTGAGGAGCACTATGAGCTTCGTTTTCGGCACCAAATTGGTGAGCCCCCTATCATGACACAGACCAGCGGGGCGTTGTTCACCAAACATCAATCTCTATAGATTCACAGTTCAACCGAAGTTTAACGTTGCGTGGAACTTTAGCGAGCGGGTTGTTTGAATAGTGCCACCACGGGTCTACCTCCGTGAATCACAGAGAGGCTCTCGCGGTTAGCTTAAGTAGCTTAGCTAGGGCTGTGTAAACAGGAAGTGGACCCGACTTGGAATGTCCGTGGCTCACCTGCAGCCATCAATTTGTGCCAGTATTGTTGCTGGGGCGTAATGTGGATTTCGCGGGTTGCAATGCAGCGTCCCGGTGCTTAAAGTTCACTCGCTCATTCTAGCTGGAATTTTTTTCCACGGTTCACGTGATTCCTTTGCAGATGCTGACCGCATGCCTTGATTATTTTGCAGCTTGAACTTGGCTGCTACATGAGTGCACATGGACCAGTCATGACTTCACTCTCAAGCCTTATTCAGGAGAACGCATTTTTTTACGCGTGCTTTTTATCTCCTAACAATTTTTTTCTTTCCTTCCAGCAGCGCTGACGTTATACGTACAGTACTCACGTATAGAAACAGAAAACTCGGAGCGTGTGGCCGACGGCACATGTGCCGCTGCTCGTGGGTGCACGTAGAAGCCACGTGTTGCATTTTCGTATAGAGCAAGGGGGACAACACCTACGGAGCAGGATTACTCCTTCCGGTCGCCAAATTTTCGGCCTGTAGTTGACCATGTGTACACTGCCAGGGTGGCGCTGCAAGGCTCACGCACATTCGCATGTCAACCGAACTGGCTCGCCACTGCGCGTCACTTTCATTGCCACGCCTCAAGACGACCCTCTCGTTCTGCGTGCTTAGGCGTTGTGGTATACGCATGCTGTGAAAGTAAAACACAGGATTCAGTTAGAGATTGTGCGTTCGCAGGTATGATAAACATGTGCACGAAATCATGAAAAGTTTACTTCTGGTCTCTGCCTCGACAAGAAAGAAAATGAGTGCTAAGCTTGCCTTCATGCAACATAGAAATTTATTTATTAGTGTCGTTAGTGCAAACTGTAGCCTATTGTTGAGTAAAAAAAGCAGAATCTCGTTCCACAAATGCTTGCCACACAGAATAGCCGCACGCAGTATTGGCTGCTCGAGGATGCTGCACGGAAACAGGCCCGTGGCTGCTGCTTTTCTTTTGTGTCGTGACAAAAAATCTCCACAAACTTTATACGCTTTTGTGCCGCCATTTATGTCTATGAGCGCGTTTCAGGCGCGACATCTTAGCCTTATTCAATTTCTTACTTTCCCAGCCTATGTGCCTCATCGTTGAAGGGCGCTGATTGAGAGCGTCGCGCGCTTGCGCCACAATATAAATGGTTCGCACCATCCACTGAATTCAAGCTGCATGCATGCAGCATGCAAAAACACGCGAGTTTTGCAGCTCCACGCTGGCAATGTGCACATGGTGAACTACTGACCGATTACTTAGCGACTTGATGGAGCAAGCCTGCTCCGTAGCTGTTCTCGCGATCACTCTATACCACAGTGTAACACCCTGAATCTGCGAGCATACACAAGCGGCGGCACATCCACCAGCGGCCACGTGCTACGAGTGCCCCGTTTCAATCCACGAGTACTGTACCTACTGACACGCCCCGGGCCACTCCTGCGTATATTCCTCATCATCTCCGACGGAGTCTTCAAGGTGCTACCGGCATTGCATCGAGTAAGCGTGACTCTTGTATATCCGTGAATAGAACAGTGCGCGAAGGCCCACGTTGCTCCAAGCCTTGTTAATCGCAGCCGTCGTTTTCTGAAATGTTATCTTGTCCAAAGGTGTCCAGGTGCTCACCATGCACCGTATAGTGACTTGACGTCTTACTCTTTGCGTTGCTAAGCTCGGAGTCGGAAACTTCGACTTTTCAATTGCCGCAGCCGTGTTGGGCACGTGCATTTTGGTTTCTGGGTGCCGCTCGTTGCCTTGCGTCCGCCACGTGGCAGATAGTTTATCCCGAAGCACTCGTAATTTTTAAAATACATTAATTTGCCTGTTTTCTTCGTGCTGGTATGTTCTGTCACGTGGGGTATGCCTAGCTACAGAGTGGGTACCTTCGCACGCGGGTATTGCGGGCAATGAAGAAGCGGATCGCCTTGCTTCGTCGTGCAACCATGATGGCTGTGACTGTCCGGGAATTCTACGCACAATGGACAACGCTCGTCTGCTTATACGCCGATACCTCCTAAAGCAGCACTCATAGCAGCGTGTGGCGAATGAATCTTTACCTCTCCATGTTCGTGGCAGTGGCTTGCCTCATCGCTCCCGAGTGCTGTTGTACAAACTATAAGAGTGGGCTCTGTGCTGGTGCGTGAACGATTACGCCGTCAAGGGCGTGTGGACAGTCCGTTGTGCGCAGCTTGTGGCTCCTGCGAAACACTTGAGCATCTCGTAGTGAACTGTCCCACATTTGCTACGCAGCGGTCTTTGCTGATTAAGGAATATAAATTCCTAGGACTAAAGTGCGCGATCTTAGACGACTACCTCTTTCCAAGCGGTTGATTTTCCCGACACGACCAGGCCCACCGAGCTGTCCTTACATTTATGAACCAAACGGACCTGATCACCCGTTTATGGATGGTCTTTTTTATTATTTTTTATGTTTTTCTACTCATACTCATCGAAGTCTTCGTCATTTTTTTTTGCAGTCCTCATCTTCTTTTTTCCCCTCTAATCTTTGTTTCCTCTGTTTCTTCCTTCCTCCCGAAAGAGTGAGCAGTAGTTGTGCCCCTCCAGGTGGCAGTTGCCAGCTTGCTCTCTCCCTCTTTCCTCTGTGTCCTTGTGTATATGTTTATGCAAATCAAAATAAATAAATAATTTTACCGTACTTCAAAAATAAGTCCTTAGCTTTCAGTCGGATTACTGACGAAGGTGCACAGCCAAGGTAACATACTGGTAGCCGTAGTCGATTATGCTATAGACGGTATATTCTTGGGCAATGTCTACATTCAACGGGTTTTTCTTACGATGGAATGAGATTTTTTAGTGTTTTGCACATAGGCTAACAGAAATCTCGGAAACTGGGTCTGAAATTTCTCTTCCTCTAAATTTACGGCTCTTACGTGTCACTGCTAGTGCGAGTCTATTTAATTAGTTCTAATTCATATTGCGCTTAACATAAAACAAGCCCATAAATTTCTACTTTCGTTCGTTTCAAGAGTCCAGTTTTGGTAGACTGGATGTATTGTGTTAGTATACGAGGGTTTATTGGGCAGCTGCAAGTTCGTAAACATCACGATTACGTCGTGATGCCAGTAGACATTAAGTTTTCCATAGCTGTGTCGTAGCTATCAGCGGCGCTGACTAACGCTCCCTGGTTTGTATGCATATATTTACTCCATAAAGGGAACAAGATGATGCTTTCCGCTTGTAGCTCACTTAGAACATCGTACGCATTATTTGAAGGCCACTGGCTCTATTCCTGCCAGCTGCAAGTTCTTTTCGTCCACGTTTTCCAGATTAACCTCACAGTTACTATAAATACCACCCCTACGCTTTCCATGTCTCATGTGAGTTATTTTTAATTTTGTGACTAAAAAAGAAGCCTTTGCGGTTCCTTTTTTTATTCTTGAGGACTTTTTGTTCCACACTGTATCAGCACAAATTGTGAACAACTGCCTGGAAATGGCAAAATTGTCTAACAATTTCCAAGGCATCCGATATTAGATTCCAGGAAAGGTTTTGTTTATTGTGGTATAGTGATTAATCCTTTTAAGTGATTATTGAATTACTGGGCAGTTCGTCATCTTCCTTTTTTACATAAATGATAAATTAAAGATTCATGTGCAATTCGTTTTCAGTTGTATGCATTTAGAGAAAGCAAGTCATATCTTTCAAATTGTACTTGGAATGTGGCTCGCTTGTGGAGCTATCGAATAAAGCCGTGCCTTCACTGTTGTGGTTGGCTGCAGTTTTACGCAGCAAATAAGGAATAGGAAGGAGGTGAATAAAAGTATTTCGTTGGGCAGCATCGCAATCGGCGTTGGTGTAAGGACTCCTCTTATGTCAGTGTTTGTGTCCATAGTCTTTCATCATTAGTACATACCAGCAAGAGCTCCGCTCGGTGTTTTGTTATCATGATCTTTCGTGGCCACTAGAACCATGAACCACCGACCGAACACCTCTTGCGACCGAGTGTGTACGTTGAGACTCGATGGATTGATAGGTTCATTGACTTCTCCCCAGGAGCTCTGTCTTCACAACACACCATGTGCCACTTCGGCAGAAGATCGCCTGGTGGGCATCCTCGTGGCAATTCCTCGAGTAAGCACTTTCTCATATCTCCACGAGTAGTTTTGAACACCAACAAAAACAAACATACAGGTTCAAGCTGATTAAATCTCTTCCATTGTTTTTTTGGAAAGGTTACCATACGCATGCCCGATTATGACCGTATACTCAACACTCACCATAGTGACTTGGCAGCAGCAAATCATTGGAAACACTTGACTTTTCGTGCAAGCGTCGCCTTGTCAGCGCAGCGTGATAAACGCTACGGTCTTGAGAATTACTCATGTATGCCTTTTATAGTAAAAGACGCACGTGCAGAATATATGCGTGTTGTTATGGTGCCTCAAATGTGCGCAAGAATTTATTTTTAATTTGCGATCGCACAAGTATGAACGCTGAAGCTTGAGCAATATTGGTGCGCGCTGCGGATGGGGTCGGCCGTTTGGGGTATCGTCTAGTGCCGTTTAGGGTACCCGATGTTGACAAGTGTACAGACAGACAGACCAAAATTTTTGCGTCGAAGTTCCCCAAGAAAGGCTATCGTATTCAAATGTCTCTCTCGTCCTTGCTCGTTTTCCACCACAAACCTTCAGGCTTGCGCGAATAATAGCATATTTGTATTTGCTTAGACTTGAGTTTAAATTGAAAATTTTGATATATTCGAGATGAACTCAATTACCTGTGTATATTAGTTTGCATGCAATCCGTTTGTAAAGATTCTTTGGAGGAGGTACCATACCGTGATTACATCTTTACAAAAAAAAAAAGCAAAGTTTTGCATGCCCCAAAGCCTGAATTCACGGTTAAATGAGCATATTACCCTCACATTCATTCCTCCTTTGCGTTTTAAAGCTAGTCATGCAGGCTTATAAGCTCCAAGTATAATAAATATTTAAATATGACATACTTGGCAGGTTATCACTTGCGTTCTGCCGAAAATCAAAATCTGCTGCCATTCATGGTTGCTTCTTCCTTCGACCCAAAAACGACATTTGCACAAGACTTGCTTCAATTTTAAAAAAAGATTTGCAGGTAAGTTCGGTCATGACAAATGAGCTCATTTTTAAAGATGTGATACATACTATTCGAATTGGCTTCAACCCTAAAATTTGCTATTCGCACAAGTCTGTATGCAAACCTTTTACTGGCCATGGCACCCAATTTTTCTTCGCAATCTATGGTATGTGGGTTCTTTATTATAAATTCGCAAACTTACAATATTTGTATTTTGTAGAGTGTGTACTTGAGTTTTATTAACGCAAATGTGGTCGGGCAACACCGATGTACTCATGAGCTATGGTGTCTTTGCGAGCGTGTGGATTTTGGCCGGTTGCGGCGAACTGTTTTACAGCGAAAGCTGCTAAGAGATCACAACAAGCGTTGCTTGCTACACTGTAGCTGTCCGCCACCGCCGGTGTCCGTAATCACTCTCTCACGCAATAAGGTAAATAAAAAAACCCCAAAACAGCTGGATTCAAACTCGGGTCCTCTGCGTGCCAACACAGTAGTCTGACGCAGAGGGACGCCTGTGCTTGAAACTTGGTCGCAAACTTGCCTTAGACAGGCTTGATGTCTAGGAAGGAGTCGTGTTAGCATGAACAATAAAGCGTTTTAGAGCAGCAAAGCAACAACCATGCAGGCATCGGCCAATGCGAATACATAACGAGCGTGTCGTCGAAAGCTCCAACCTAATACAAAAGCCTGTTCTTTATCACGTAATAACTGTGGCACATACCCACTTCAGGCATATTTCTTCGTCTTCAACCATTGCATAAAAGATTTTCACAAAACTTGTTGAGAGTGTGTAGCGGATACCACGCTTTTCGAAGAATGACGAAGGATAGGATAGTGAATACTGGCGTACTACATTAAGAAATGACTATTTATGGCGTAGTGGGTACCCATCATGTGTGCTTGTAGCAGTTACAGAGCGTTTAGAAAAGGCTCTGAAACGTCGCTTCCTCGGTGCGTTCCGCACAGACCTGGTGGTTTTTGTTCCAAAACCAGCTGCACATCCTATCGAGCAATTTCACATCTCAGCTTGGCAGTAAAAAGTAAACATTTCGCAGCTGCTGAAACTCTGCTAGAGGACGACGGCGACAGGCGCAGCACGTGACTTCACCCACGCCATGGCAAAGTGGCTGTTGCTGGCGCTCATAGAGGTTATTGGCCGGAAACTCCTGGGTTTTTTTTTTTTTTGCACCGATACATCTGTTTACAACCCGATATTCATATACGTACATGCACCATTGACCGTCTATTTTATTTTGCTGAAAGCCACGAATTTGGTGCGAGTGTCATAGCCCCTTTAAGACAATAGAAAACCTGTTTTAGAACTTCGTGCAGTCTTAGAATTGGCTATGCTGAAACGTGCTTGCTTTCACTGCATTCGCACCCAATGACGTGGTAGCTTAGGCGTTGTGCCAATCAGAGCTAGAGGACTAAAACCGCAGTAGCTGCGTTTTGGCGCAAGCAAAGAACCACCGTTCTCTACTTGACTTTCTACACGAAGAAAACCTGCATATTTTTGAATAAAAAATTATGCCGAGGGGCATACTGCCGAAATAAAAGAAAGTGCAGTAATCTGTTGAGACGTAGGCTTAGGTGCGCACTGCTAACACCACTTCATCGAATAAAGAGCTCAGTCCAACATGCGCGTCATCTTGCCTTTCTTTTGGGAAATGGAAGCTTGTATGGGTTAAATATATCCACTTGGTAATGACGAGACATGTCGATGCAGCTTTGCGAAGGGGTGACAGCACCAAGACTGCAAAGCTGGGAACCGCTGACAAGGGCAGGCACCACCAGTGATCCGGGAAGGTTCACTGAAGCAGCCGCCATTTCTGCAAGCTCCGTTGGCGGCACAAACTTTTCAGGTGAGCCCACGATATGGTGGAAAGAGCTGGACACGCTCGTTGTATTGCCATTTGCCGTGGCTTTCTAGTACTGCCTGACTTTAGTTCGCATGGCAATTTAACCTGTTATCCCGGGCTTCCAGTCTTCGTTTAGCGAAGTCGCATATATTTATGTTCGGTTTATTAATGAACAAAGTGCACCATTCAATTACCACTTGGCAAGACGCATTCTTGGGTGTTTATGAATGCATAAAATTTCATTTATAATAAGGTTTCAAAGTCGAAACCTAAGCAAAAGGACGAAACCTAAGCAAAACTCTAAATTACTCTATCCTAAAGCAATTAATTAATTGTAATTACAATGTAAATATTATAATTGTACATTTACTAAGTATATTTTTGTAGATTGAAATTAACAACCGGCCAGTGAGCATTGCCAAAAAGGTAAAAAAAAATGTATTCTTGCCGTAACACTCGTATCAAATGTTTTGTTACACAATGTCTTGTCTTGATTAAGTCATTCATATATGCAGAAAAATATCCCAAACATAACTGCTGTGAAGTAACTTTAGGCACCAGAAACGCTTACTTCATGGTCAGATGAAAGTTTTTGGTCGCTTCCTTGCGAATAGTGCACAGAAAAATAGTCCCTAAATGAGGACGATGTGCCGAAAAGGGTTAAGGGCAGCCTATAACCGCCTTGAGTATGCTGTGTATATTGGTAAAACAATTGCGTGAAGCCTTGCCAGCTTTACCTTACAGCTCTGTCTGGTGCACGCAATGGACGATCCCAGAGCTCTATGTATTTCGTCCAGCCATTGCTCCACTGAAGACGTTCCCACCATCTCTCGGGAGACGTTGTTTCTACCTGGTGGGGCCTTAACATCGGTCAACCACGACCTTTGCTCTCTACTGTGGCTTGCGTAAGTAAACCCCCATAGAGTAATATATATATATATATATATATATATATATATATATATATATATATATATATATATATATATATATATATAGTCTAGTAGATCCTCCGTGAGCGGTCACAACGTGGTTTATTTCGACGTTTCGGCCTAGAGTCTGGCCTTCATCAGGAATAAAGATACAGTTTGTCGGTGCTCAGCTTTATACAATCTCAAATCAGAGGGCAAGGTAAGAGGGAAAAAAAAGAAAAGAAAAGAAAAGGAAAGAAAAAAAAGAAAAAAGAGAAAAATAATATACGGTGACCGCCCCTCGGGTGCCCCCCTTCCACTTTTCCCTCCACTCCCCCCCATCTCTCTCCCCCCTCTCCCCTTCACCTTTCTGATGTCAGCGGTCTGTGTATGTTTCCGTTCACTAGCGCATTCCTCCCGATCAGACGGTCCCTCCTGGCACTGGCGGTTCGGTGTGGGGCAAAAAAGAGCTTTTCAGGAAGTCCTAAGCCTTTAACTGCTCGGGGTCCCGTAAACAATTCGTCGTAGAAGGACGGGGGCCGCGTATTGTGGCAGAGGCTGGTCAGCGGGCATTTTAGGAAGTTCTAAGCCTTTAACTACTCCGCGCCCTGTCAAAATTTCGTCGTAAAAATAGGGGTGCCCCGTATTGCGGTAGGCTGTGCAAGCGCGTGCAATGCGAATTCCTGGCCCGCTTCTAAATTACGCGTGTCGTGGGGGCCTCCCGGCTGTGCACATGGTTGCTGTTGGGCATATATATATATATATATATATATATATATATATATATATATATATATATATATATATATATATATATATATATATATATATATATATATATATATATATATATATATAAGAGAAGGCAAACAAGCAGATGCTCAAGTTTGTTTATTGGTGAAAAGTGCACACAGGTTAACAAAGCGCGCATGCAAGATCTTACTTAAACTCGCAAACAGTGACTAAAAAGAAGACCAATGCAATGCCTACTTTATGTTGCAGAAAGTTCAAGACCATAAACTAGCAGCTAAAAATAAAATATATGATTATTTCTTTCAGTGGCCAACTTAGTCATTTGCACGTCTGTTTATGATATGAGCTTCTGTTATTTCAAGTGTTTGTTTCTGTGAAAAACAATATATGCGTTTGTCAAAGACCACACACCAATAAACAGTTCAGTCAGCATTCGTCTCCTTCTCTCAAGACGTTGTTTGCTGTGGGCGTTCCGCCTTTCCATAATTCTTAACAAACTCAGCTTTCTATACTTTAAGAAGAGTAGTGCCCAAGAACTCAACTGTGACAATGTAGGGCCAACGCATTCTCTGTTTTATCTATGCCATCCAGTTGTGCCCTATCCAGACGTTCGCAACCCTTTCCTCTACCCCTTTCCTGCTCTCGCCTGCCAATCTTCGCGCCTGGCACACGCAAGAGACAATCCCACAGCCACGTGTACGCAATCCAGCCCTTACTAGCCATTCAAGACGACTTTCCCCAGGAGGCAGTGTTTAATCTTTCTGCAAGCGCCCTCTGCGTTCTGATGGACATTTGCTCGAAGATCCGAGATGACTGCGTAAGCCTAGGTGGACTACTCGTTGTTTCGAACAGGACATTTTAGGCTATGCTCCACACACTTTCGTATTCAGTCTTCAGTTCAGATCGTGCATCATTACGACTCCAACACTTAAGTTGGAGACAATATTATCTTTCGAGATCAGAATTTTCTCTACATGACGTGGTTATTACGAGCGATCTGGTATACCAGTCACTATGATAAAGAAGCGTCACACCAAGTTTGAATCTGTTACTAATAAGGGTGAAGTTCTCACGAAATCGAAGCAGAAATTCACGGCTAGGACAGTTGCTTTTCCGCAGTCTTCAGTTCGCGTCATTTTGGCAGACCGCTTGCGTTAGTCACCGCTCCCTTTTGAGCAGCTATATTCGAAGCGACATAGCAAGGTTATCTCAGGCACTTGTGAATACCGCAACTGCATAATTTGTTTCTATTGAAACGAGGAAAGATCTTAGAAAAGCCGTTGATTACGATACACCACATTTGCCCCTGCGAGTCTGTTAACTGCAACGCTGAAAACATTACTGGTGACCCTGTTCTTTTCAATCAAGTGAAGGAGAGATTAAAGTTGGCAGAACACTTGCACTATAGTAAGCGATTACTTCCTCTTGGCTGAGTTTTGTATGTCTACTGCACTGCCAAACACAACATTGCTTACAATTTTATAATGAATCAAGTACTGATGTTGCAATGGCATCCTCCTTTGAATTGTACTCAGTCCCCTATATACTCAATACAACGGCAGACTTCCTCTCTTTCAATGTGTAACAGGGTATACTATGGATCTCACTGTCACGTGGTCTTATAATAAATCTGGTGTCAAAACTAGATACCGGGGCCATCGCCAAACTAGCGTACATTGGTAAAACAGGTGCCTGACGATTAATGTATGGCTCCTTTGTCTTCTAGATTGTCAACTTGTGCATCTGGTGCATACAAGGGATATTTTCTTCTGCATACTTCGCCCAGCCTCTGCTTCACTTACCTCCTCAGACATGAGTATTGGATCTCGCTGCTCGGCGGTCTACATGGTCTAGCGGATCTTCTGGTGACTGCTTTCGTAGGCTGTGTTTGCATATTGCCAAGCAATGGTGATCCTTCACTTAATGAAATATTCTGCAGCATTTGGGCTGATCATCTTTTGGAATCCTGCCTTAGCAGTTCATGTTAAAGGAGAGTGGGGAAAATTATGTAGTCTGCGCAAGCCAGACACGCGCAGCATTGTGGGATGGGTGGGTTCATATGCATGCACACTGAGGCGTGGGTGACTAAGGAATGGTTGCCTCCCTGGCCATCTATAAGGTGGGGGGGGGGGCAGTCTACATCAATGCATTGACCTAATAGGTGAGGGGGTGCCACAACAAACCTTCGAAACTCTCCACCCCCCTCAAAGTGGAATCCTGTGCACGCCTATGAGTATACGTTGTTCTACCTTCAGGTGTTAAAGCGGCATCATGAATGGTTCGAAATACTTGGCGCGAAGAAGACAGACTGAATGGGAGACACAAGCGGAGTAAGAGGCACCTCGTGTGTCTCTCCCCTTTCGTTCGTTGACCTCGCGCCTACTATTTCGAGCCATTCTCGGTGAAACTTTTTGTAAGGAAAAAGGATTGGCACCAGTGTACCTTTGCCCAGTGAAACCATGTAAGAATTTTGATACGTGCCGATCTGATGAAGGAATTCATCACCAGACTAACTCGTATTATCTGAAGGACATACCTGGTAGATACACATGAGCCAGTGGGCATAGATATATATGGAAGCACATGGACATGCTTCTCCGGACACACGCACATGCTTTCGAAATTTATTACCAGTGTGAGTGAACAAATGGGCACCTCCTCCCTTCGTCCTCTGAAGGGGAGACCTACGCACGCCAACGGGTAGGTTGTTCAAACTTTACGGGGTGAAAGCGACACCGATAATGGTTCGAAATGGTAAACGCAAAGACGACGGACGAAAAGACACACGCAGGGAGCCTCCTTATTCGTGTCTGCATTGTAGTTTGTGGGCTTCATTGCGCCTACCATTTCGAACCATTCTCACTGCCGCTTCCCACCACGAAGTTTGGACAACCTACTTATCAGCGGGCAGGTCCTCTTCAGGGGGTGAAGGATGAAGGTGCCCATTTGTTCACTCTCACGCTGCTAATAAATTTCGAAAGTGAAAGCATGGGCGTGTGTCCGGAGAAGGATGTTTATGTGATTACATTTCTGTGCCCGCTGGCTCATGTGTATCTACGCGCTATGCGTTTGAGATAATGCGAGTAAGTCTGGTGAAAGATTCCTCGATCAGATCGGCACGTACCTATGTAAATTCTTAAATGGCTTCGTTAGAAAAGGGTACACTGTTGCCAGTGCATTTCCTTAGCAAAAGGTCTCCTTGAGTGAGCTGCGCTAACTGACCGCAGAGTGGTAGCCCACGAAATGAAGAGAACATTGAAACGGATCTTTCAGACTAGAGCTTCAGGAAGAAAGATGCCAGGATCTCATATTTGCTGATGAATCCCTGACGGATAAGCCGTATTCGACGACGCTCCCGCCGTTTAACATGTCGGTATGCAACACCTCGTGGCATTCACGGCACCTCACTTTTTCGGAGCACTTGCAACGTGGTAATCTATTCCCAAGAGACTAATTTGAAGAATTTCAATAAGTATTGATTACATCGAGTCAATTAATTAACAGAACTAGTTTCCTTATTTTACGGGTCATTTTAATACACTTGCACTAACTAGTATGGTACCTTGCGCTGCTTTCGCAATTATACTGCTGTGTACATGTGATTAAGTCACATGCTAATGCATGCTTTTTTTCGGTAGATTAGATTATTAAGACTGCATGTGCTCGCAATTATCATTGCAACGGATCTTTCAGACTAGAGCTTCAGAAAGAAACATGCCGTGATCACATATTTGCTGATGAATCCCTGACGGGTAGGCCATATTCAACGACGCTCCCGCCGTTTAACATGTCGGTGTGCAACACCTCGTCGCATTCACGGCACATCACTTTTTGGGAGGCCTTACAACGTGGTAATCGCTTTGACGACGACTCATCTATTCCCAGCAGACTAGTTTGAAGAATTTCAATATGTATTGATCACATCGAATCAATTCATTAACAGATGTGTCTCCCTATATATTACGGACCATTTTAATACACTTGCACTAAATCGTTTAGTACCTCGCGCTGCTCCAGCAGTCATACTGCTGTGTACATGTGATTAAGTCACATGCTGATGCATGTTTTATTTCCTGTAGATTAGATTCCAAAGACTGCATGCGCTCGCAACTATCATTGCACTTGGCGTTTCATGGGTGCAACGTCCCATGCAAAATACATTTAACTCGCTATATAACCACTGAACTATGTCGTCCAAGTTGAGCACACTGGTACACCTGGACACATGCTTGGACTCTGGCGCGTAACTGAATTTAAACTGTTACATTGTGCAAGTTGAGTTTCCTAAGGCTGGCAATTGTAACTGTTGCTAAAGGCATTTTGTTTTCAGTAGTGTCCGCTGTGAACTTTTTTTATGTGTACCTTACCAAATGAACAGACAAATAAGCCATGGAAAGCATAGGCGAAGTGATTTGCTCTACCGCAGGGTAATATTATAAATATAAGTAATTGAAGTGAATGAAAAAGCACTAATTCCATCTTTGAAGGTAGTGGAGTCGGATCCCAAAGTATACACGTCTAACGCTGTACCAATCGAACTTGGATGAGCGTCCCCGTCGACTTGGGAGTTTGTACATGTGTAATACCTATAACTGTTAGCCAGCGCCACTTGTGGGCAATGTGACGTGTGTGGAACATTTTCACCCGAGGATAGCACGCGAATTGACTCGATACGGCTGATTACCAATAAGACCTAGTGTGCTAACCTAGGCTGATAACTCTAGTTCATTCGAAGCGGAAAGCAAGCCATATGGTAAAGGGGAATTGCTTTCATAGGCTCATTTCTTTGTTAGAGGCAACCAAATAAACTGAATGATCAGCCCAAGAAAAGCACAGAAGTCGTCGAAGTATTTATCTTAATTTTAACAAAGTGAAAAGAGGTCCTTTGTTTATTTTCTATTTCAATCAGCAAAACAATGTGAATCACAGTATTCGAAATGTCCCTTTTTGTTCGTGGTATTCGCACCCCCGAATTCTGCATCTCACGTCTGATGCTCTACCACTTAGAGAAAAAGACTCTTCTTTCATCCATTTCTGTGCAGCTGGTAGACTATAGGCATGCAGAAACTCGACATTGTCTTGAATATTGGGTTCCCCGTGTTCTTGCGTTACCATGCACACATTGTGTATGTGCACAGCACTTAAACAAGAATTGTTGGCGTCCTTACAGCTTCTTGACCTTCAATATCATCCGGTGGATTATCTGTGGAAACCTGTGGCCATGCAATCCCTTCGTCCACAACGAGTCGTCTTCTGGTTCCTGCCCCTTGCTTGCCATTCTGGGGAATGCGCCATGCAGCACAGCCAATCTCGATGTGGCCTGCCCGCCTGCCTTTACTTCATTGAGGAACTCCCTTCTGTGTTCCTGCTTATCACTGCGCTGTGACCAATGGCGGACGAAGAGTGGGCGACACTGTATCTCACCTTGCTGCCGCGGAAGATGCCAGCAATCTCTGGATTCACCCCTGGGCCCGTGAAATGCTGCGAAACTTCCTCACGTCGGTGTACGTTAGTGTTACTACGGTGCTAATCCAAGGATAATCTCGAGGCTTGCAGACAATTTGGCACCTCTAAATGTTATGCTGTTGGGCTGGCATACAGAGAATCTAGTGTTTTTAGTGACTGTCATAATGTTGTACCCATATTGTTAAGTTACACAAGCGTAACATTTGCTGCATCGCTTTGCAATCCTCATAATTTCACCATCACATACGCCTGCAGTGAAATCGGTTAACCTATTTGCAGGTTTTTCTTAGCCATGATAGAGGCATCATTTAGCATTGTGCGATGTATTGGCATATTGATGCTCTTTGGTTTTGAACGGCATAGAAAGCTGGTCAACTTGGCTGAATCCATCTAATCAGTCTGTGTTACAGGGAGTGTCCCTTCGTGCGTGCATGTGTTCACACGTGTTAGTTGCGCATCTTATGCTCTTCGATGTCACTCATTCACTACCGAACTCGGTGCTCCTTTGCTTCGGTCATGAGGGTATTGTGTGGACGCACTCGGCAGTTTCTCGTTTGTCCAATGAAGAGATTCAGCTGAAGCATCTCCACGTCTGGGTGATGTACTTTAAATTTGGAATGTGTTTTTTTCTCCTATCCTGGTTAGAGAGCATCCGCAGCATTCGTATATGGTCCGTTGCTAACACTTGGTCACCTGGTTATGGTCCAGGAGCTTCACCCAGCTATCTGTTACATCCTTCAATCTGTTTCAGCTGGTATTGACTTAACAACTCGGCAGTGCGCTTTGCATGCTTTGGTCTTGCTTCGCCGTGCCGGTAAACATCTAAGAGCTTCAATATGCCCCCCAAAAAAAAGCACAATGTGACTGAAGGGTATGTGGGGCCGGGCCATAATCATCTATGCTTTTTCCTTCCTTTAGCTAAGGCATTAGGTGTATTACATATGGCTTGTTCAATTGAGATCATGTAATAGCATGCAATATGTTCATTCTAATTCAAAGTACCACCACATGCCGTCTTTGCCCAGTATAGTGAGTTCCCATCTAGCTTCCATATCAGACCTGACTACACCTGTAGGTTTCTCAACAGATTCTTTGTCCAGAAACTTCAGCTGTTGTTTTCGTTTACATTCTTTGTACTAAACTTTGCGGTTACTGCAATGCATAAAAATAAAATGCAGATTGTGCGTTACGTTTTCTTACTTAGCGTTCGCCGGTGTTCGGCCAGTCGAGTGCTTCTCTGCTGCCTTGACTGATACGCCAAGCCTCATAGTGCACGCAGCGCATCTGTGCAACTCCTTCATAAAATAGCTTGCTAGGCATTGGAACGACATATGCAAGATGCTCCCAAGTTGAAAATACAAACAAGGCGGAAGATGAAGGCTTCAAAAGATGAATTTTACAGCAAATCATTTTGGACATTTGACAAATGTTATTGCCTTCATGAAGTGGGGAGGGGGGACTTCGACAAGACTGCTTACCAAAATGTTGGTTTAAGCACATTATTTCTTGTCCTATGTACCCCCTTTGTGGAAATGTCCATTTCTTTACCTGTTTTTCAAAGTAATAATTCTACATGTTTGGTAGGCGTGCTGACAACTTAACATGTAGATGTAATCTCGTCATTTTTGACGTGTCTGCCATGATATCTGGTATCCAACAATGGATGCTCGTAAAACAGTACAAAAATCTGTTTTTGAATTGGGCGTAAATGATTACTCAGTTTTTGCAGGTCATGTTTGATGTCACGCAATTCTTTTATACCTGCTCAAATTAATGAACTGGTCACCTTGCGTTTTACAACAAAGTTGACGTTGGTTCAGATATTCGTAAGGATCTGAAGTTCGTAAAAATACCACTTTAATGGTGTTTACATTGGTTGAGAAGCAGTGAAGGTGCTGGAAGTAATGTTTCGTGGGCTGAAATGCCCAAGAATATTTCGAAGTCATTGTCATATGCCCCGGAAAAGCCCTTGCAAAGGTAAACTTTGCCTCTCGTACGTACTGGATGTTACCAATCAGCGGCGCCGCCATTGGAGGGGTAGCTGGCCCTCTTCTATTACTACCTGCCTCCCCTTACCTTCCCCAACCCCCAAAAAAGATGCTTAAAACACAGAATAAGTTCTCAAACGACCTGTCCCTCCCCTCTCCACCTGCAACGAATGGTTTCGCCAACGAAAAATATCATTTCGTTGCCCCTGTAACCAGTTTACCGTAATTGTTCCTTTACGTAACATGACATGAAAAGAATATTAGAGTAGACCTGAGAAAATATTATTTCGTATAGCCGAAACCCCCCTCTCCTCTTAATAAAGTCGGCGACGCCGCCCTCAAGGAAACCCGGAAAGGAAGTTCCGTCTGCATGGAGTTCAATGTAAACAAAAATAAATGAAATAGTGGTTCACTTTGTCGTACATATGTGCTGTGCTCTTGCAGCTCACTACTTTGTAAAGTATAAGTATTTGCACTGCAATTTTTTTACGCTACTTTCAACTATCACTGTTAGCAAGGTACAGTCTAGCACATTTGCAGTTAATCTCTTCCATTGCCTGGGAGAAGCAGGTGAATCTTTTTTTACAAACTAGTTTAACTGAGGCCCTAATCACACGTACGCGTTCCAACGCGTCCGCGTGGGTGCCGTGTGGATTTGGCGGCGCATCGTGGTCACATATGAAGACACAGGGTGCACATTGGAAGCGTGCACTGAAGTGTCGTAACGCGTACGGGTAGCCAGCCTGTGCCGTAGTAGTCGGCGCACGTCAAATATTCCAAGCAAGTGCACTGGTTGATCCATCAGTGCAGGCGAACTCGCTGTGTCCGATCGGGTGTAGGCGCGCGCACTTCAGATCCTAGTTTCCGAGGGAGCAATAGAGAGATCGAAACAGATACATCCTGCACTACCGAATACTTTAAATAATGCAACCGAGCCAGAACTGGCAGGAATGACGTGTGTGCCAAGAATCGGGAAAACTTGAGCACATGATAGGAGTATGTAACTTCGACCAAAATCACCCGCCACCGTTACTCTCTCACACCACTCCTATTTGCTCCCCCAACCTGTCCCGCCCCTTACAGAGCAACGGAAGATCTTGCTTTGAAGCCCCGTCCTAAAAAACCAGCTGCTGCTCGTTACGAGGGATCAAGTGTCGAGAAACGCATTTGGATTCCCGTGAAGAGGAGACAACTTCCTTCCGGCACACTCGCCGGAGAACTCATTAATAAAGCTTTCAATTCCTTCATTTCGATATATAGCGGTGTGTTCACATAACTTCACGATACACAGTATGGATGTCACCATGCCAAAGACGTAGTGTTGCGTGAAGCGGAGGCTGACTGCAAGCGGAGGCTTTCAAAAGTAAGTCCACGAAGCCAAGGCAACGCGGTAAGAAAGGGTTAAGGGTACTACTGAGGGCACCAAGGGTCGCTGCAAGGAATGCCGCAAGGGGATCATCACGCATGGACAGCTTGGGTGTACGGCAATTTCCATGCTCTGAATGGGCCATAGGCTTTCTCCCTCTGCATCTCTTTCTTTCGAGTCATGAGTAAAGGCGCAGTACGGTTATGCTATAGCACGCCTACTTCAATTAAAAACAGCTGCGGAAATCGCGATGCATCCTCTCCGGCCCACTCACGTCACCCGTACAGTAACACAAGACGCACAAAGACGCTGCACGAAGTATTATGATTATTATTATTACATTATTACTATTACTACTTCTATCACCCGTACGGTGCAGTTACCTGGCTTACTGGTCTTCGCACTCTGCAGATGCCGGTGCATAGCTTAACGCATAAGATGCTTGCCTTCAGACTGTTGGGGCTAGGTTCGACTCCCAACGCTGAAAGAGAGTTTATTTTTTAATAAGCAACAGTAAGTTACAAAGTTGTTTATTGTTTGTATCCGTTATAGGTGACATAAACACGAATGGACACGCAATTTTAGTCGTTGATTGCGTTGGGTGCTTGAGCTTCTACACATCATCACTGCAGAACGATAGACCATTCCACAACGTTTTCAGCGTAGCGAAAGGTTGTGACAATGCGCCCAGTTGGTTTGATCAAGCAACCATCCGACCGTACACCATTGCTTAGGGTCATCAAGGCAATCATGTTTACAAAGGGAGAAACATGAGGTGAGGGTTCCACTGATGTGCTGGCTTCCCCGCATTAGATGGTCAAAACTAGTTTAAAAAAAGTTGAGGCTCTTATTACCCTTGGTAAGGCTCAGCTTTTGTCTGACGTCACATTTTCACACGTGGGCGTACGGTACGCTTGTTCCGAGCCATTAGTACCCCGAAAAGTTGGCTTTTGCGCAAAGCATGGTCAAAAACTGTGAAAAAACTTCAGGCCATTATCACCCCTGATAAGGCTCCACTTTAGCCTGACGTCACGCCTTGTCACATGGTCGTGCTGTACGTTCGTTCGGAGCTAAAGGTTTTCCTGAGGGTTTGGCTTCCCCGCAATGAGTGGTCAAAACCAGCGAAAAAAGTTTCGGCTCTTATCACCCCTGATAAGGCTAAACTTTTGTCTGACGTCACGCCTTGTCACGTGGGCATACTGTATGTGTGTTTCGAGCTTAACGTTCCCCTGAGAGTTTGAACTTTTCCCCTGAACGTTTTTCGCTGGTTTTGACCCTTCATTGCGGGGAAGCCAAACTCTCAGGAAAACCTTTAGCTCCGAACGAACGTACAGCACGATCAGGTGACAAGGCGTGACGTCAGGCAAAAGTGGAGCCTTATCAGGGGTGATAATGGCCTAAAGTTTTTTCACTGTTTTTGACCATGCTTTGCGCAAAAGCCAAC